>NW_016107678.1:954005-995210 GCF_001604975.1 Cebus imitator | reverse complement strand
GTAGAGACGGGGTTTCACCATGTTGACCAGGATGGTCTCGATCTCTTGACCTCGTGATCCACCCGCCTCGGCCTCCCAAAGTGCTGGGATTACAGGCTTGAGCCACCGCGCCCGGCCTACAAAAATATTTTTAAGTGTGACATTTATGTTCAACAGAGCATTCATTTTCATAGCTTTATAGTTTCATTGCAATTTGATTTGATTCAAGAAATATTTATTGATATCTGGGAATTTGGCAGAGAACCTTCTGACATATTCAGACAGACACATCCTCTGCCCTAATAAAGCTTCCATTCTGGTGAAGAGAAATGGGCAATGAAAATGAAAATAAATATATAATATAAGTCTAATGGCATTAATTGATAATTATTTTAATGGGACAGTGAAAAAGATAATAAGAAAAGATGGAGTGTGCTCTAGGATGGATAGGGAGAGCTTGATGGAGAGAATGAGCTGTGAACTAAGCTGAAAGATGAGAAGAGACCTCTCCTGTGACTATTTTGGGATAGCATGAGGTAGGCAGAGGAAACATCAATAGAAGGGGCCAAGAAGACAGTGTGAATTTGATTTATGTAATAATGAGTTTTAGTGTCTACTTTAAGTGGAACCATTGTTAGAGAAATGCTCACAACAACAGAATAAAATTAGACAAGGGATATTCAGGGGTTTTTTCTACCGTAGGCTACCTCTGCTTGGAAGCTTTACAAAGTTGAAGTTTCTCTGTTACAAAGATGGAAGAAGCATCTCTTTATTCTCTTCAATTCTTTTGGTATTTTCTTAAGGCAAATAAACTACACATTTCAGAAATCTTTGTGATTCTATTAATATCTCAAAATAGCTTGCTTGAGGAGCAGCCAGGTTAGTTGTCTAAAATGTCATTGTCAGGCTTCAGGCACATGGATTGGGTAATATGTACAGGACAGCGAAAAAAAAAAGAGTCCTCAAGAGAAAAGCAAAAAATAGCAATAGCATTTGGCAATGCCATGAGGTGGAGTTCTCTAATTTTAGGTCCTGAACTTTGGTCAACATTTGAAAAGGGCATAGAGGTCATAAACTATATGAACTCCTGCTGGAGAGATCAGCTCCAAGAAATCTGTTGGGTATTCCATTTAATGACCTGGTTGGTAAGGATTGCTTGAAGACTGCAACACATGTGGCTTGTTTTTTCCATGACTATTATAAAAGATCCCATAACATTTATTAAAACTTTAGTGATGGGTAGGCAATGAGGGAGAAGATATGTACCTGGAGAATCACAGCATCCCAGGGGTTGAGTAAACCAGTGATTGATGTGTTGTAGAGATTGGGAATTCAACTTTTCCTAGATAATTTTGTGATTAGAATTTGTTCGGTAATAGGTAGTAGAAACTATTTAAACAAATGGGATATGTGAATCGAAGGCAACTATTATAGATGGAAATATAGGTGTAACTAGCTAGATCATGGCCATATAACCTTGCCACTTCCAATAAATTAAGACAATACAAAAGGGAATCTAATTTATTCAAACAGATCTGCATCAATATTGCTACTATAAAATGAAGGAGAGATATTAGATATTCTTGTGGTACATATTGACTTCAAACAAAACAACACACAACACGACAAAATGCTACATTAATTGCATTACCCTATCCTCTTCATACTTCAGAGTAAGAGTTATATAAAGAAATGTTAATGTTTCTCCTAAATATTAGACTATAAATTTGGTAGCTATGTACACTAATAAGCCAGTACAATGTGTCATTTAATGTTGTTTAGCCATCCGTCATTGATTCAGCAATATCTGTTTTGGCAATTTCCGAATTTGATTTCACTAACATTTTATTTCTTCTTAGGTTTTGTCTTGGCAAAAAAATAGTACATAGAAAAATAGCAATTTTATGATTTTACTTGGAAAAAACCATTTTGAAAGGTTTTCTAAGTATACTTTTTATCACTGGCAACTTATTAATGATTTGAGCCATACTATAGAAAAATTTAAATCTAATAAATAATAGTTAGGCTCTTATAAAATTTTAAAAATTCTTTAGAAATGTGAAGTTTACCTCCAGGCACGGTTGCCTCACACCTGTAATCCCAGTACTTTGGGAGACCAAGGCGGGAGGATCACGAGGTCAAGAGATTGAGGCCATCCTGGCCAATATGGTGAAACCCCGTCTCTACAAAAAAATTAGCTGGGCATGGTGGCGCGTGCCTGTAGTCCCAGTTAGGAGGCTGAGGCAGGAGAATTGCTTGAACCCAGGAGGCGGAGATTGCAGTGAGCCGAGATTACGCCACTGCACTCCAGCCTGGTGCCTGGCAACAGAGTGAGACTCTGTCTCAAAAAAAAAAAAAAGTGAAGTTTAATATTATTATTGAAAGAAGAAATATATTTTAGTTAATTATTTGGGGATTTATAGAATATGAATAAAAATACAAATTATATTTTGTGCAAGATTATCGAACTTTTTTGGAATGTAAGACAATCAAATTAAAGCTGAAAATATGAAAGAACATAAGCAGGATTCAAAACATATATATAGGGCATAGTCCATCCAAAGATCTGCAGAGTATTGCTTTAAAAGAAGAATCCAAAAAAAAAAAAAAGAAGCATCCAAATTATTTTGAGAAACAAATAGATTTAAGTATGAAATATGGGATAATATGAATAAAGAAAATTATTATAAATAACTGAGAAAATCTCAGGTATCTGGTAAAAAAAAATTAGAAAGATGAAGAAATCTTCATATCAAGTTTGAAGTCTTAGTATTTAGTATTGACAACAATTTCTGGCAAGAGTAGACACTGGATAATTTCTACATGTAAACAAAAAGATGACAGTTATAGTATCTATTCATAATTTATGACAGATAACACAGGAGAATTTATATGTTGCTACTTTGTTTTATAATGGTTATCTTTTAAAGTACCACAACTTCCTGTCTAAAGTTGATTATCCCATTAAATTCTCAAATTTCTAGTTGTGGAAAATATGTTTTTAAGATGTGATGCAATATTTTGGTTACATAATTTATTAGATCTTTGGTCACATAGTCTACATGTAAAGTGCACTAAAATATATATTTAAAACTGTATTAACTAAATCTACTACTTATCATCTTATATTTTATAAAATGCCTTTGAAATGTAGGCATTTCCTGAATGGAAATGTGAAATTTCCAGTACTTAATCCAATTAGTATCATCTACTGTCACAAATACACACTAATTGATATTGTTGTTTACTAAAATGTTTTGCTCTTGTTCAGGCGTTTTAACTTAACTGTGATACATTTATTATTGAAATGTTCATCCTGGTTAATTAAAAAGCTGCTAAAATCTGTAATACTATTCACAATTTTCTTCTGTAGATATCATTAGGTAATTTTTTTTCAATTTGGTTGAGTTGAGAGTCAAAAACAAACCCAAACAAAAAGGCAAAATACGCACAGAATTTATGACATTGACTCCAATATTTGAAACTCAGATTGTATAAACTTTATAATAACCTTATCTTCAACATTAAAATTTGAAGATCATGACTACAAAGAAATATATTAAAAACATCTGGTTAACCTGCATTTTTCTGATGAATGTCATTGTTCTTATTAAAATATAATGTATTTAGTGGGAATTGCTACCCACTTACTCTTTTTCAGCTAATTATTTTATTTTTAAGCCATTATCCTGAAATAATATATAGAAAGATGACAGAAGTGAAGCTGTGACACTGCCTTGAAAGATTTGCTGACATACGGTACCTGACTAGAAAGGGTAGGAGTTAAAAAGAGGCTGAACTATCACCACAAATAAGGTCTGAGACAAAATAATAGAAAAATGTACTTATACTATTACTTGTGAAGTTCAAGATGACAAATTATTGTAGAATATATAACACGGATAAAACATATTGTCAGGTCAGTACATGTTACAATGGGAAGAACTTGATTCTCCTTTTACCAGGACAATTTTTGAATAAAAAATAAAACTGGCCTTAAAAGTAACTACTTGTAAGTTTAAGAGGGAGGGGAGCTTAAGAGGGAGGTGAACGAATAAGGTTTTACTTTCTGATTACCTATGAAAAGTGTTAAATAATTTGAGTACTATAATCTAGGACAAATTAAATGCATTTTTTTTTCTGGTAATTAGATTCACTTTTTGAATTACGTAACTTTAAACAAGCAATAGTATTTGAAAACAGTGCATCTAGTATATCTTATTCATGTTCATCTGTCCACTTTTTTAACACCTTACACAGATAAATGAATACACACAAGGAAATGAGCAGAGTCATATGGCTTAAGTGCATTTCCTATATGAATGCCAAGGAAGTTGAAAGACACCTTAGACATTTTTATAGTCCAAGCTAATCTTCAGAATTGCTCTTGGACATATGTCAAAACTAATTTCTTTTCAGAAAGCTTTTTTGCAATATGAAATTGAGCACAGTGGTTGCAATATATCAGATTTTGAAATCCTTTTTAAGTTAACAGAAAATGTTCAAGAAGGTATCCTATATTTAACAGAAAATGTTCAAGAAGGTATCCTATAAAATATTAACTATGTATCTATAACCTAAAGTAAACATTCATATTACTACTTAAGTGATTCTTTTTTGCCGTTGTTGTTTTGAGATGGAGCTCTGTCTCCCAGGCTGGAGTGCAGTGGTGCAATCTCGGCTCATGCAACCTCCATCTCCTGGGTTCAAGCGATTCTCCTGCCTCAGCCTCCTGAGTAGCTGGGATTACAGGCACATGCCACCATGCCCAGCTAATTTTTGTACTTTCAGTGGAGATGGGGTTTCACCATGTTGGTCAGACTGGTCTTGAACTCCTGACTTCGTGATCCTCCCGCCTTGGCCTCCCAAAGTGCTGGGATTACAGGGGTGAGCCATGGTGCCTGGCTAAGTGATTCTTTCTGGACAGCTAATGCACCCAGCCTACTGGTTTGATAGAGAGTATACATGGTGATGAAAAACATACCTCTTATATTTCTTTGAACTTAGCCCAAAAATTACAACTTTGAGAGACAATATTTCCCATCTCTTAACAAATATTTATGGAAAATTGATTGGGTATTAAAAATAGTATTTGGTGGTTTGGGGAATGATATGATTCAAATTCATGAAATAAATATGGTAATATCTCACCTTGTAGGAAGTTTCTTCTCCAGTAACTTTATTAAGATTATAGCTAAAACCAGAAAATCAACAAAGGAAACATTGTCTTAAGAGGTAATAAAAACTCAGCACCTTCACTGAACTTCATATACTATAGTCAACACTACTGTAAGCATTTCTATCGTTAGGCAGAACTATAACATGATTTATCAGAGAGATCTTCAATTCATTGGAGATTGAAAATAGCTAACTAGATGGTGGTCTTTAGGAAAAGATTATTGTTGTAGGTACTGTTCATTCAACATATTTATTTTATGTAGAATTTATGCATGCATAAGAAAATTTTTTGGAATGATGGAAGTGTTCTAAATTAGATTATAATTCAAAATGGATTACATACTTAAATGTAAGATCTGAAACTATAAAATTACTACAACTAAACATAGGGAAAAAACTCCATGACATTTTTAGGGCCAATAATTTTTGGGTTATGATCCCAAAAGCACAGGCACCACACGTGGAAATAGGCAAATGGTGTTACATAAAAATAAAAAGCTTCTGTACAGCAAAGGAAACAATTGACAGAGAGAGAGAAAATTTACAAAATAGGAGAAAATTTTACAAGCATACACATGATAAGGAGTCCAAAATATGTAAGGAGCTCAAACAACTCAATAGTAAGAAAGCAAATAACCTAATTTTTAAAACTGGGCAAATAACCTGACTAGACATTTCTCAAAAGAAGATATAAAAATATAATGGCATTTTTGAGAATTGTCTGAGCCTAGTCTGTGGCAGGAAATGTAAAACAACCTAGGAGATCTATCCCAAATGACAAGGAAGCTATTGAAAACTACTATAGCCATACCAAAACAAAAGGGATACCAAGTCTAGCCAATTTGAAGAGGGCCCAGTGGCCACATATAGACTAATTTAGTTTGGATTGGAACTCACTAAATATGTTTAAATAAATAGCCATATGTATATATATATATACACACACACACACACACACACACACATATGTAGTGTGTATATATTTATGTGTATATATGTAGTATGTGTGAATATTTTTATTTACATATGTATACACACTTCTTACCTTTTAAAGATAAGAAATCAATCAATTCTTTTAAAAATTTGGTAAATAAAGGAAAAGTAGCAAGCTTTATCTTGTGTTTCCTACATAAACTGTACCACATGGTAAGCACATAATAATGGGGAGAAGCATATTCTTTCAAAAATATCTCTTCTATAGTAAAAACAATGTTCAAATGAGAATATCACTGATCAATAAGTCACTGAGCTTAAACATAGACTATTTCCTATAATTTTTCTGAGCATTCTAAATGCTCAGTTCTGTCTTACTTTGGCTTATCTCAAATTTAAGATCAATCCAATCAGAACATTAAATTTGATAAAATGCTTAAAAAGCACTACTTCATTTTCTCATATGGTTAACACCCCTCATTTGGGAAAAAAGTTTATATTTATTACATGTGCAAATTTTATTTTCTGCTATGTAATTGTGCTTATAATGTAGTAGCATATCAACCAAATGTATGAATCATAAGAAAAGTTAAATCACTATGTATTTTAGATACTAGGGTATGTTTTATGTTTTAATTCACATATTAATATTT
The DNA here is from genome assembly GCF_001604975.1 of Cebus imitator. Lineage (NCBI taxonomy): Eukaryota > Metazoa > Chordata > Mammalia > Primates > Cebidae > Cebus > Cebus imitator. The sequence goes on along the minus strand of NW_016107678.1, from coordinate 988,467 downwards.
TTATACATTCAAAATAGTATTGTTATATAGACTTGTAAAATAAGAGTTTAAAAATCTGTGAAAGACTCAAATTTTCTTTGATTTTTTCTAGTGGTTCCTTTAAACTTATATTTTTTAAATATTAAAGCCAAAAAATAATATCTATTCCTATTGTCACCCACTACTTCTCTATACAACCATTACATCTCCATCCACATTTATTTTACAATAAATACTTGTTTATTTACAATAAATACTTCTTGTTTGTATTTAATGATTTTTCTTACTTTTTCATTTTTTTTGTATTCCTAGGTAGACAAATGTGCATGCATGTATCTCTGTGTGTGTGTATTTCTTGCTGGGATAAATTTGCTAGTCATACCCTTTTGAAAGAGATTGGTAGGAGTTATTGTGGGGAATTCTCTTTTTTATTTCTAATATTCAGAACATGATTGGGGGCTGCATAAAAGATGAAACGCAAATAACAATGGCCTAAATAAGGTTTAGAGAGTTACTTCTCTCTCAAATAACATAAAATATGGCAACAAGAGGGTATTGTGGGAATTCAGGTTTCTTCTATATATCCGGTTTGTTAACCTTAAAATATTATTATTGTCCTCCCACTAAAATGTACCTCATGGTCCAAGCTGATTTCTAGAAATATAGCTATTACATTTACATTTAAAGCAAGAATTACAGGTATCTTGTCTTCCCACTAAGGAATTTTCCTCAGAGTCCTATCTATTAATCTCTCCTTTTAGTTCCTGTCCTGGACACAGTCATATAATCAAGTTTAACTGCCAAGGTATCTGGGAAAAGTTGTGTTTGAGCTATATATATTGCCAACCTGAATAAAATTGTGGTTTTGTTTCCAAGAAAAGTAATGCAATGAATATTATGTGAGCAATATCATAGGGATTTTCCTTTCTCCAGCTTAGACAAACTTGCTGGCTGCTCCTGTCTTCTGTCTTTTGGGTATTCTAAAAAGATGACATGAAATACCCCAAAAACATGCAAAGGAAAAAGATGTTTGCATGTTTGTGTTAAACACGTATCAAGCGCATTTTCAAATGCCATGCTTTCTCAGGACTCCTGCCTCTCCATTTACTGTTCTCTACTTAGGAAAATGCTTTTGTTCTTGCTGCTGTTGCTGTAATATACCCTGAGCAAGCATTTTTCCCAGCAAGAAGGAATGGGATTAAATCTCAGGAGACTGCAAACAAATCTGGTCTTTAAGCCACAATGTCTATCCCCTCAGTCTCAAAATTAGGCTGTTACGGCACTTTGTCCAGTTGTCAGATTCTTAGAATCTGGTACTTCCCCAAAGAGTTCAGCCTTAAACTGTGTGCACTGATCCCATCTGTCTGTCCTTAACCAGAGCAAGGCAACTCAGAGACTCACAACTGCCTGGATTTCTTTTATTTTCTACCTTCAGGAAGGAGTAATATCTAAGTTATTTGGGAGACATTGTGCCAACAAAAGAATGATTTTGTGAAATACTGTTAGTTGTTTCTTTTTCTGTCCTCATATTTCTATTTAGTGTAATGATGAAAAAATCAAAATATAGTTTGGCTTAGAGTAGGAGTTGGCAAACTTTTTTCTGTAAAGCTCGCATAGTGAATATTTTTAGCTTTGCAGGCTATACAATTATGTTGCAACTACTCAACTCTGCTGTTGTGTTGTTTTCCAAAAGCAGTCATAGATAATTCATAAAAATGAGTGTAGCTCTATTACAATAAAACTTTATTTATGAAAACAGGCAGTGGGCCATATTTGGCCTGCAGGCTGTATTTTGCTGATTATTGGCTTAGAAAATTGGTTTGTTCCTAATTTAGTTGATATTTCATAATTAAAATGTTAGCTGTAAAGGGAAAACAGTTATTTTTGGTATTCAATTATGTATTTTTTTTCTGCAGGGATATGGAAAAAAAAGTCCTAAAAATTTTCAGGCTTAAAACAACAGAAATTTATTCTCCTGGAGTTTTGGTGGCTCTATGTCCAAAATAAAGGAATTGAAAGGGCTGTACTTTTTCTGACAGCCCTTTTTCTAAAGGAAAATCTTTCTTTCTTTTCCTCTTCCTAGCTTCTGATGTTTTCTAAGAATCCTTAGAATTCTTTAGTTCACAAATGTATCACACCAATCTTTGCCTCCATCACAAAGACATGGCTATTTTCTCAGTGTCCCTGTGTCTAAGTTTTGCTCATCTTACAGAAACATTGATCACATTGGATTAAGGACTCATGCAAATATAAGGTATGACCTTATATTTATGAATTATATCCACAATGACCCGATTTTAAAATAAGATTATATTATGAGTCACTGAGGGATGAGACTTCAACATATTTTTTTGAAGGGTCATAATTCAATCCATAATAAATGGTATTACCATTTGGAACCAAGGAATAACCAAATCCTGTTTTGTCGATTGCTATTCCTTAGAGTGAAGTGTAAATGATATATGCGAAGTAAATTTAGCTCCTGGGGAAATGTGAAACATTTTATTTTAAGCTATACCAAGCCAGCACATCACATCCACATGCACTCATCTACAGAAATCTGCATTGAAGTATATGATTTATGTCAGAGTCTGAGGCAAGGCCCCTATATCCCCCATCTCTCAATTTTGTATCTCATATGCATACTAATTCCTGACTACTGACACAATACTGAAGAAAGTCACAGAGAGGAGCACTTACTTGTCAACTCTAATAAGAGCAGTGTAATATCATTGAGCCTCATAGTTTTGGTTTTTTTCTTCTTTTACTTGTATTGCTTCCATTCTCTACCTCTTTATGACTTTTCTCTAGTTACTACAACACATTCCAAGTGTTTTGAACTTTCCTTATAAAAAGGGAGGTAAAGAAATGCTAAGATCCATCAACAGTTTTCTCCTTGATTAATTACAAAAATAAAGAAATAACACAATTTTAAAATATAGAGCTCTGCTGATGAATGGTCATTCAAACCATTTTACATTAAGAACAATTGCTGGAATGGGAATGTATTTCTTGTGTTAGGTGGTGGGACGAATTAATCAATTCTATGGAGTTTCTTGCCTCTTCTAAATGACATCAGACTGCCCTTTCCTTTAAAATGTATTTTTTTGATTCTTCTTTTTTCTTGTGTCTTCTTTCCTTGTCAGTCATCATGTGTTGGTATAACCAAATGAACAAAATTTTGCAGTCTGTGAATATAAATGTATCACCCTTATATAAACACTCCAAGTAGTTTTGTTTGGAATCCTTACCCTCTGCCTAGAGGAAGCCCATATTCTTCCGGAATTCTTTCTTTGATAGTCCTATTAGCCCTTAGGGTTGCTTATCTCCCTTACCAGATTATTTCAAGCCCCTTTTCCCCAAGCAGTTTGTGAGTCTTCAGTTATTTAGGAGTTCCCAGGGGAGAAAAATTTTCTTGAAAGTATCAGAGATGCTATCTGTCTTTCTATAATCCTGCTCCACTGGCTATTATCAGTCTGTTCTTCATATGTTATTGAATACATTCTGTTTTCTGTGTGTACTGCTTTCTGTTTCCTCTGATCCATTGAGAGTTTTGCTTTTCTTCCTGTTCAGGTGGTTAAAGAAATAATCTCAATCTCATGACTACCTATCTTTTTTCTAGGGACTTCAAGATCGTTGGGAGCTTTTTGGACAGAATTCCCTCTTTTGTCCCTAAGCCACCCTCTTTCAATAGAGTTCAGATATTGGTAAGCAGCATGGGGAGTAGATTTGGGTTGAGGAATGGGCAAGAGGAGACTCACCCTGTACCAGTGGTTCTGTCCAGAATCTGCACTCTGCTTCTCAGGCCAGTCTACTGTGCCAGACTGGAGCTCACTGCTGATGCTTTCCTTCAGAGTGCCTCCTCCTTCACTATTGCTTCAGGTTTCCCCTTTTTACTGTGGGCAGGGATTTTCGTTATTTCTCATAGTTCCCACTTTCTTTTCCCCAAGGCCAGCATTCAGATTTGCTTTTCTCACAGCTAAGTTTCACAAATCTGTGCCTTTGGCTTCCTCACTAAAAAATGAGCTAATTTAATCAAATAATCACGGAAGATAATTAATCTTCACTGAAGATAATTAATCCAAATAATCGCTGGAAGATAATTAATGTTATTTTAGGAGGTAGATTACATTTCTAGTCTGACTTTGACCAAAGCAGACTCTCTTGCTTGGGTGAGTCCCATAACCGCCTGGCCTGAACTTCTCCTCTGCTAATTGAGAGGGTGCAGCTAACAGATATATCTCCAACAAAATGTAGACTTCATTTATATTTTTTGTCTCTTTCATTTTATATATTACTCTTAACCTCTTGGATCTTCTTCTGTTGCATCCTGTCTTTTGCACTGGCTGGGCTTCTTGGGCGTCTCTGATCATCATGCATCAGAGCTTTCAGTTACTTGGTAAGTTTCATTATGGAGTACATAAATTAAGACAGTTTCAAGATTTAATGGTGATTAACTATAAATTAAAATATACATAAGGAAATACCAATGGTGTAGCAACATTTTTAGTTTATTAATTAATAAGGATAATAAAAGTAACATTAAATATGACCACAATTTGGTAAATAGTAGGAAAGACAGTTCTTTCCAAGAAAGAATATTTTGCAGTAACATTGGCTTTTGGCTCCTCTTTAAATATGAACTAGGACCAGCAATATATACATTGTTCTTTATATACACCCTTTAAAGTGGATTACTCTTCTAGGTATTTCTCACAGTTAAGATCTCTTGCAGAGAATAAGGTTAAATCAAGTCACATATGCTAAGCATATGTGAATATCACAGTAGAACAAAGAGGAAAAAACAGAGTCACAGCTGTGTTGGTTTCTTATTTCCTTGAGCCGGAATGTCTCTCTGTATAAGTCCACTTTTAGATTATTTCAAGTGTGCTAATGTGAGGAGGACAGAGTGGGGGCAAACCCAAACTTAGTCGAGGAAAGGCTGGTGTGCCCTCTGTCTTAAATGTGGAAGCATTTAATGATCACCAGGGAGAGATCCTCAACATGTGTTCTTTTACAAAGCACATAGACTGAGCCAATGGAGGAGTTTGGTACTGTATCTATAGCAAAAATCTCAGAGGCTCAGTTTATGTCACTATACCAGATGTCATGTCTCATCCCCCATTACATCTTTGAAGAGCTGTTCTACCGTCTTTACTTCAGAAGTTGCAACATATGCCACTGAATATTGTTCAGAATTTATTGGTTCTTAAATGGTAATAGATGTTTAATTGCTTTATTTTACCTTGAGTTTTCCCTATTATCAGAAATAGTTAGTTTCACTTTTGCTTTGTTTTTTAAATCACCCAAACACTTACTTCAATTTTGTTCTAGTTGAGCAATGTGCATGGGTCTGTTACCCTGTGTTGGTAACATCCTATTGCAACTGCCTCTGTACTTCCTGAACTCTGGCTAGCCAGTTCTGATACTTTTCTACAGAAGGTCTGATTACTGAAAATCATTTCCTTTGGTTGTGATAATGCTTCCATAATTGCAGTTATAAATGAAAGGCCAGAGCAAATCCCTTCTCATCTGGAAACTCACAGATTTTATTATCTTCTGCTCAATCGAATTCAATTTTGCTTCCAGTGCTTTTCACACCCTGGGTCACATAAATGAAGCTGCATGGTTCTGTGTCTCATTTTCACTCTCCCTTTTTTGATTCCACTTACCCAAGGTAGATGATATTTCTTAGGAAGCAAGGTGCAAAACTGGTGACAGTCATGGTCATACATCTAAAGGCAGAAGACACCACCTGGCATCTCAAACCTAGATGGCTCAGTGGCCAGGAAAGAAACTTGGCTTCTCTGCAAGCTGAGAGAAATTTTTTTTTTTGAGGAAGTAGTACTTCTCAAAGTCCTATCACTGATCTGATTGCTTTAGAAAGTAGTGCCCTATATGAAAGCTTAATTGATGAAAGGAGTTCCAAGAAAAGTTGTGGAGATAGACATTTTAAAAATTTTAAAGTTAAATATTTACTTCTTGATGATAAAATATATGGCTGTATATTAAGTAAACAGAAAATGAAATTATAAATAATTTTCCAAAAACATTTATCTTCTGAACTATGGTAATATTTTACAATATCTCTCCCTTACAAGCAAATATTTCTGTTTCTTGATTCCAGAGCATTACCTCATTCATTTAGTAGTGTGAGTTTTTATTTTGTTTTGTTTTTATTGAGCACTTTTTATGTGTGTATTAGAAACTAGGCAAGGCATGGGGAGGGGAAAAAATAATGAGACATACTCTATGTCTTGAAACTCACTGAAAAGTCAGACTCATGGACAAACATCCAAGAATAAAGGATTTAATAAATTTTAAATAATTTAAAATTAACTTAGAAAGCCTGCACATTGAGAGCACATTTAAGGGGTTAATTAATCATGTTAATTCATTAATAGGGAAATTAGGCAAAGCTCCCTGTTAACCCTCAGAAATTTTATGGGTAGAACTTGTGACAAAGGACACTATTAGCCCTTCACATTGGAAATGCAGGCTTTCACTAAAGAAAAAAAGGGATTTGATCCAATGTACTTAGAATAGCAGTGTGCTCTGGGATGGAAAGTTTAACTAATCATGTTGGTAAAGTCAGCAATACTAGACCTCATATTATGTGTAAATCTGAAGACTTGATATTTAAGGTATAGGTATTTTCTATTTGGTACATAAGGGAAATAAAATAGTACAACAGCAAAGTTCTGAAACTGATAACATTTTCCATTGAGATTGTGTGTGTGATTCAGACTGAATTATCCAGTTTATGTTTTTCTGATAATTAGATATATGATCAAGAAATTCATTTGGATGGGGAAGAATTTTAAATTTGGAGAAACATTCAGTGAGCTGATTTAGAGCTACTTCCACTTCCCTTTTGTGACATCCTGTATATAATTTTTGTGTAAAAGTATTAGTCTATGCACCTGTAATTCCTTAAACTTCACTTTAAATACAGTCTTTCTTAAGAGAATTTTTAAGGAAGTGGTCATTCCCTTTGAAATAAATGCTACTGAATATCTTCTACAGATCTATAATTCCTCTGGAATTAGCTGATAAAAATATTTACTGGCTGCTGAGACTGTTCTGTCACTGGACATGCTATTGAGTGATTTTTCTGTTCCTACGCTCTTCAGCCACTCTTGAAATAAGAAAGCTGAGTCTTTTAAGTAGGAAGGACTTCTTATTGAGCTCTAAGATTATCACAGATTCACCTAATGAGTCAAAACTTGACATAATTGCAACATGAACACCATCACTAAGATGTAAGCCCTGGACATCAGACACCACATTTGTTTTTTTCACCACTGTATTCTCAGTGCCCAACTCATAGCAAGTACTCAATTGGTATTTGTTTACTACTGAACAACTGAAGATCAAATATCCTCATAACTAAATAAGTCTAGAAGTGATATTGTTTTAAAGTCTTCCACAACTGGGATCAGATAAGTTGCAACCATCATGAGTTTCGTTGGTGGTGCTCATTAACCAATATTTATGAAACAGAATAGAGTACACAATGAGAAACATCATATAATTTTTGCTTTGTGTGGCTGAAATTTTACTATAGAAAACAAACTATGAAGATAAAGGTAAAAACAGGCAGGTCAAGAAAATGATGACTGGTGTTCTATAGCAAATGTTTAGGAAAGAATTCTAGGTGATGTTTCACCTAAACAGAGACCTGCATTAAGTAAAATAATTTGTGATAACATTGGGAAAGATCCCATTAGGCAGAGGGGACAGATTGTGCAAAGCACTGAGGCAGGAATTAGCTTGGTGGGTCCATAGATCAGCGCATAGGCTAGTGTGGCTGGAATGGAAAGAGTCAAAAGGAAAGAGACAAGAAATGACTTCAAAAAAGAAGTCAGAGGTAAGATTATGCAACACCTTTTTGGTGATGATGGAAAATGGATTTTATTTTGCCATTAGACAATTTGAATATGGAAGTGATGCAATACATTTTTTATAAGTACGAACCTAGTAGCTATGTGGAAACAAATAATAGTGGTAGGTGATGAATGTGAGCAAAATATTTGGGGTACATTTGTAGATACTGAGGTGAACATTAAAGCTGAATTCAAGGTTAAGAAGTGAGGCTTTATGAATCAAGCCTTAGAATAGAGTTATGATTTGGAATTTAGCAAGTGTTACCATTCATTTCAGGCACCTATAGGTCTGGTACTGAAAGAGTCATAGCTATCTGTAGCTCTGTTGTTTTAATAACCTGAACTTGAATTTGTTATTGTGTATTGCAATAACTTCTCCACCATAGTCAATGGCTACTTGAGGGATTCTATGGTGAATCTTGTGGGACTTCAGTAGTTAAAAATGAAAGGACACATTGCTATCCCACAGCTGAGAATGAATGCTCCTGTCAGTAAACAGGCAAAAGAATGGTCCACCTGATAACTTTGTTACTACTCTGAACTTTCCATTAGGTTTTGCACCAGTCTGTGATTGGAATCACCACTCCAACATGAGCTGTGCAGGTAAAGATTAATAAGCTGCCTGGAGAGTTGATCCTTAGAGATATCCTTAATCTTATTTTCCTGACTCAATCCATACAGACTTCTGCCACAATGCAATTAAAATCATTAAATAAATACCAGCAAAAACAAAGGGGCACACAGCAAATGCAGATTTTCAACAAAAAGCGGCATGAGTGTCAAGTGTTTTGGCTTCTTTCCCAGCTCAGTAATGATTAGTGAAGTCATGTGTAGAAAATATGTGCAGTGTGCAAAATTTCTGAAGCTGCTGATAAATCAAAAGTGCATGCAAACCATGTGTGGTTTGCAAAGCTTTAATTAGTTCAACCAGAAGTATGACTATTTGAATTGATATGACAGGACCCATTTTAAACTGTAATAGCCCAGTACTGTAAAATCATTAAATTATCCAAGTATAAAGTATTTAGAAAAATTACATTAAAGTTAGAATTACAGCATTCACTCATTCAATCCTATAACCTTTGTATGCAGCCCTTTCTTAGTTAACATATGGAATATTTATCTGTTGATTTTGGATATTGTGGTATTTCTTTGTTACACATCACAATTGATCTCAGGAGATGCACAGCTCTGTGTCAATCCTAACATTACAGATATTCTTCTATAATGTATTTAATTTGACAAAATATTTCCAAAAAATTCCCAATCTTATCAGTTCCTGCCACCATAAGAAGGACCTGAGACTACTTAGGAAGATGACCTCTAAGGCAAGTTTTATATGAAAGACACATGAGTGATATAGAAGAAGACCTGGATGAATAAGACCACAAATTAAACATATATAATGTTATGAGTATGTAATTTCACACAATAATATGAAGTTCAATACAGTTACAAAACATTCAAATGTGATATTTTAATAAAATTGATAAGGTATTACAATTGTTCATATCCAAGAATAAATAAGAAGGGCCTCGCAAAATGTTGAGAAATAAGAATAATTAGTGGGGCTATTACCCTTCCAAGAATTACATATATGAAACCTCTTATAATTATAAAATGTAGTCAACAAACTTTGCCATGGAACAGATAGCAGAAAAAAAGTACTCCATCTCTGTAAGAAGTTGAAACAGGATTTGTATCCCAAATCAGTGAAGTTAGATAAAGACTAATTAACTCATTACAAAAACATAATAAAAACTTTACCCCTATAACTTAAAATATGAATTTCAGAGTATTGATTGATTTAAATATATAAAAATAAACTTACTAAACAATTAATTGTATGTGAAAATATGCTTTATTTACATGCTTAAGTGTATGTGAATATACTTAATTCCCATACTTAATTCTGTTCTGAGGATAGGAAAATATAGCCTAAGCAGAATTTCCATGAAGTAAATTTATTACTAATTATCCTCTAAATTTAATGCAATTTGATCAATTGCTCAGAGGAGGTTTTCTTGAGAACTTTAGCAGACTGATTTTAAAAATGTGGAAAATACAGCCTGTTAAGATCTAAGGCCATTTCGTAATGAAGAGGTAAAGTTTGGGAATGCTTGCCCTTCTAGAAATTATGAAGCAGAATTGATTAAAAGCATGTTATATTAACATATGTGCTTACAAATGGATCTGTTCAACAAAGTAGTAAGACTAGAAAAGTATAGAATAGCGTCACAAATCAGTGCAGTGTAAAATGGTGATATGTCTGATGGTGTAAGGAAAATTAGCATCATGATCTAAAGAAAGAAGAAAGTTGGATTTCTACATCACACAATAGATAGAAATAACCTTTACATGTATTAAAATTGTAAATATAAATGCAATAGTACTAGAAAAAACAAAATATAAGAGAATGTAATTGTGGCCTTCGTGTAGGGGAGACTTTCTTGAGACCCCAAAAGCATAAGCTACAATGAGAAAGATTGGTGGATTTCACTGCATAAAAGTCAAAGGTGTTTGTTCCATGAATGACACTACACCCTACGTCAATAAAATGGTGACCCGTAAGAAGACATGTTTGTAATATCAAAACAAAAAATAAAGAAATAATTATCACCTAGAATACACAGGATTTTTGTAAATCAGCAAGAAAAATAGGAAACTCAGGGGAAAAATGGGATTAAGGGTAAAAACACACATTTCACATAATAGAAACCCATTCAGCTAAGAGGAGTAGGAAAAAATATAGCTAACTTTACTAGTAATTAGATGTACACAAATCAAATAGCAATGAAAAACCACTTAGTACCCAGAGTATGGCAAAAACTAGAAAGTTTCATGATATGAATTCCTGGTAAGGATGTGGTGGGGAAAGAGAATATATTTTAACTGGGAAGCAATTCTTAAAAGTAATCTGAAGCACAAAGTGAAATTACATATTTCTATACCACATGGCCTTGGATAATACATGTTATCTCTTTAATTGACTCATGGGTAATATAACTGACAAAAATTCCTGCATAAGGTCATGAGAAAATGTACAGTTATGTTTATCACAATGTGTTTTTTAATGGTAACAAAGAATACAGATAAGAAAAGAGTGGCTGCCTTGCTACGGCTGCTTATGAGGGTTTTCTTCAGGGGCAGATTGTGAGACAAGGACTGAGGACATCAAAAGGGTGTCAACACAGTTTTAATCAATTCTGCTTTATAATGTCTAGAAGAGCAAGCGTTCCCAAACTTCCTCAGGGAAGTGGGGAGGTAAAATAGCGAGGAAAAGCAGCCAATAACAGCTTCGTTCTTAAGCCAGCTACTACAGTGGTCAACTGAAACATAATCGGCACATAGACTGTGGAAAATTGTGAAAAAAACCACATCTCAGAATAATCTCAGCCAACGGAGAAGGAGCAAAGGTATTTAAACACTCCCACCCAGCAGCAATTGTGAAGAGCTGCCAATGGATGTGAATTTCAAAGCACCCTGGAATGTTATGCACTTCAGCAAAGTGAATTCCTGAAGGTCAAGGGCAAACCACTGACAGATCTCAAGTACTAGTCATTGGAAATCAATTTGATAAACACAGAAATAGCAAGAAAGTCTGAGGGGATGGCAAGAACATGAACAACATCTGCTACTGTGATTAAAACGTGATTTAGTATTACACTGTCATTACCTATTTGTACATGACATCATAAATAGATTTCAAAATCAAGATAGAATCAAAATTAATAAAAATAACATTTTAAATAAAACACATATGTGAAATAAAATACTGTATGTTTTAAGCTATGCATACCAAATACATATTATGGAAGAAAAAGAGGAACATTTTATAGCTTGATAAAGACAACCTGTAATAAACTTAGGGTTTTAGACAACATATGTGTGGTCACCTGAAAAAAAAAAAAACAAAACAGAATTATCTATCTGTCAGAAAATAAAAGTATAAATGACAAAGTAGAAATACCACAAATGTAACAGGATTTAATATAAGTAACTTATTTAAAATGCTGATAAATTTTAAAAATTAGAATAATTTTAAAAGGGGTAAAAGATAAAAACATATTTTGTAACATGTGAAATAATAAATAGATTTCTAAAACATAGTGATAATGAAAATTGTGCATCTTGTTAGTAAAGTAAAACAAGCCCCACAAAAAAAGCAATGAGATTTTCTTCATTTTGCTTCTCAAATTAGCAAATGTTTTGGTAGTCAATACTCATTATTTCCAAAGATATGATCAAACAGAACTTGGACACATGCTGGTTGAATATAATTTGATACAAATTTTCTAGAAAAAAGACAATATTTATGAAGAACTTAAAAAATACATTGACACTTCTATTCAGTAATTATATGAGTTTAATCCAACGATAAAATCAAGACAAAGAAAAATAATCTTGTAAAATGATGTTAATCATGCTTAGTTTTAACAGAAAAAAAAGAAAAAAAAATATTAATTGAAAATCAAATCATAAGTGGATGATGAGATAAATTTTGTTACACAAAGGTGTTGTTGCTTCTTCATTATCTTCATTGTCATTGAAGAATTAGTAGAGAATCAGAAATGGTCAAAGACCCTCTCTTACACCATCCTGATCTAGCCCTCTTTGGCCTACATGATTTTGTCAGCCATTCATTGAATAGCTATTTATCAATTTTCTAATAAAAACCAGATTCTACTTTAATTGCAGTGATCAAAAGAGATACATTCACTATTCTCAAAAAAATGTAAATGACTGTGTGTTTGTCAGAGGAGATAGCTTAAAAAATATCTTGACATGATTATTTCATATAGTGGTTAGTACTGAAGAAAATAAAGGATAATGTGACAAAGGAAGAGCATAGAGGTGAGGGTGGGCTACTGTTTAAACTGGGGCTCTTGGACAGCCTCCATAATATAGCTTTGAGTTGAGGACCTGATAACAAGAAATTATTTTTCTTTATGTTCATTCAAAGAAGCTTATGATCAAATTAATATCTATATACCCAGCAAAAAGATAATTTCCCCACTACAGTTTCAAAATGTTCTATTTCATATTTGAATGTGATGTGAATTTGTCACATTAAACAATGAAAATACAGCATTCTTTGGAAAGCTATTTGAAAGCAATTTTTCTGTCTTCTAAAAATAATCCACTGAGTTTGGGGTCTAAGTAAATGAGTCAAATTCTTAACTCTGTCAGTTATTACTTATGTGACCCTGTGCAAATTTTTAAATTCTCTGCCTCTGTTTCCTTATTTGTGAAAAGGGGATATAAAATAATACCTATTGGAGGTCAGCAGAACAGTGCTCCCCAAAGTTGTCCATGTCCTAATTCCTGGAATCTGAGAATATGTTATTTTATATGGCAAGGAGAAATTAAGGTTTTAGATGGAATTAAGGTTGCAAATTAATCAGCCTTAAAATAGAAAGACTATCTTAGATTGTTCACGTGAGCTCAATGTTCACAGGTTCCTTAAAAGTGGAAGGGCCTGGTGCAATGTTTTATAACTGTAATTGCAGCACTTTGGGAGGCTGAGGTGGGGAGATTGCTTGAACCCAGGAGATCAAGACCAGCCTGGGCATCACAGCAAGACTCCATTTCTACTAGCCAGGCCTGGTGACATATGCCTGTAGTCCCAGCTACCAGGGAGGCTGAAGGGAGAGGGTCGCTTGAGACTGGAAGGTCGAGGCTGAATGAGCTTTAATAGCACTACTACCCTCCAGCCTGGACGACAGACCTAGACCCTCTCCCTAACAGGCACAGGGTCTGGCTCTGTCAAGAGAGAGAAAAAAAGATGTGACAATGGCAGCAAGATTGAAGTGAAGCAATATGATGATTCACCTCACCATTCCTGGCTTTGAAGATAGAAGTGAACCATAACCCAAGGAATGCAAGCAGACTCTAGGAACTAGATAAGGTAAAGGGATAGGTTACTATCTTGGCCTCCAAAAGAGAAATAGCCTTATTGACTGAAATAGGTTGGATTCATGTCCCTGCCCAAATCTCATGTTTAATTGTAATCCCCAGTGTTGGAGGTAGGGCCTAGTGGGAGGTAATCGGATCATAATAGAGGATTTCTCATGAATGGTTTAGCACCATTCCCTTGGTGCTACTATGATAGTGAGTGAGTTCTAATGAGACCTAGTTGTTTAAAAGTGTGTAGCACTTTCTGCCACAATCTCCCCTGTTCCTGCATTTGCCATGTGAAATGCCTGCTTCCCCCTTGCCTTCTGCCATGATTGAATGCTCCCTGAGGTCTTCCCAGAAGCAAATGCTACCATACTTCCTAATATGGTTTGGCTCTTTGTCCCCACTCAAATCTGAAATTGAATCATAATTCCCAGTGTGAAGGAGGAGCCTGGTGGAAGATGTTTGAAACATGGGGGTAATGCACAGACTTCCTCTTTGCTGTTCTCATTATAGAGTTCTCAAGAAATTTGGTTATTTAAAAATGCAGCACCTCCCCCTTCTCTCTCTCTCTCTCTCTCTATCCCTCTCTCCTGCCACCATGTGAATACATGCTTGTTTCCACTTCACTCTTCAGCCAAGATTGTAAGTTTCCTGAGGCCTCCCAGCCATGCTTCCTGTACAAACTATGGAACTGAGAGTCAATTAAAGCTTTTTTCTTCATAAATTATCCAGTGATGTGGTTTGGCCCTGTGACCCCAACCAAATTTCATGTTGAATTGTAATTCCCAGTGTTGGGGGAGGGACCTGGTGGGAAGTGATTGGATCTTGAGAGCGGATTTCCCTCTTGCTATTCTCATGACTTGAGTGAGTTCTCTTGAGATCTGGTTGCTTAAAAGTGAGCAGTACTTCCCCCTTCACTCTCTCTCATTCCCACTCCGCCATATGAAGAAGGTGCTTGCTTCCCCTTTTCCCTTCCACCATGATGGTAAATTTCCTGAGGCTTGCCCAGCCATGCTTGCTGTTAAGCCTGCAGAAATCTGAGTCAATTAAACCTCTTTTCTTCACAACTTATACAATCTCAGGTAGTTCTTTACAGCAGTTTGAGAATGGACTAATACAGAAAGTTGGTACCAGAGAGGTAAGACATTACTGTAAAGATAACTGAAAATGTGGAATTGACTTTGGAAGTGGATAACAGGAAGACTTTGGAACAGTGTGAAGGGCTCAAAAGAAGACAGGAAGATGTGGAAAAGTTTGGAACTCCTAGAGATTTGTTGAATGGTTTTAATCAAAATGCTGATAGTGATATGGACAGTGAAGTCCATGCTGAGACGGTCTCAGATGGAGATAAGGAACTTATGTGGAACTGGAGTAAATGTCAGTCTTGCTATTCTTTAACAAAGAGACTGGCAACATTGTGCCCCTGCTCTAGTCATCTGCAGAAATTTGAATTTGAGAGTGATAATTTAGGTATCTGGTAGAATAAATTTCTAAGCAGAAAAGCATTCAAGAGGTGGCCTGGCTGCTTCTAAAAGACTGTTCTCATTTATAAAGGCAAATAAATGACCCAAAACTAGAATTTATATTTAAAAGGGAAGCAGAACATAAAAGTTTGGAAAATTTGCAGCCTGACCACATGGCAAAAAAGAAAAACACATTTTCTGGGGAGGAATTTAGGGCTGCAGAACTTAGTATAAGTAAAGAAGAGCCAAATGTTAATAGCCAAGATGATGGGGAAAATGAGTCCAGGGCATTTCAGAGACCTCTGTGGCAGCTTCTTCCATCACATACCTGGAGACCTAGGATTAAAAAAAATGGTTTCATGGGCCAGGCCCAGGGCCCCAGTGCTCTGTGCAGCCTCAGGACATGGCACCCTGCATCACAGCCACTCAGGTTCTAGCCATGGTTAAAAGGCCCACAGAAACATCTCAGGCGACTGCTACAGAAGATGTAAGCTAAAAGAAGCCTTGGAAGACTTCCATGTGGTGTTGGGCCTGTGCATATAAGCAGAGGGTAAGAGTTAAGCCTTGTGAGCCTCCACCTAGATTTCAGAAGATATATAGAAATGCCTAAATGTCAAGGCAGAAGTCTGCTGTCCGGGCAGAGCTCTCATGAAGAACTTCCAGGGCAGTCTGGATGGTAAATATGCAGTTGGAGCCCCCACAGGGAGTCCCTACTTGGGCACTGCCTATTGGAGCTATGAGAAGTGGGCCACAATCCTCCAGATCCCACAATGGAAAACAGCTTGCACCATGCACCTAGAAAAGCCACAGGCCTCAATGCCAGCCTATGAAAGCAGAAAATGAGGCTGTATTCTACAGAGACACAGGGGCAGAGATGCCCAAGGCCTTGGGAATCCACCCCTTGCATTAATGTGGCCTGGATATAAGATATGGAGTCAAAAGAAATTATTTTGGAGCTTTGAGATTTAATGACTGCCCTGCTGGGTTTTGGACTTGCATGGGGTCTGTCAAGTTTTAGCAATTTCTCCCATTTGGAATGGGAGCATTTATCCAATGCCTGTACCCTCATTGTATATTGTAAGTAACTGATTTTACAGGATTATAGGTGAAAGGGACTTGCCTTTTCTCAGGTGAGACTTTGGACTTGATCTTTTAAACAAATACTGAAATGAGTTAAGACTTTTGGAGACTGTTGGGAACAATTTGTGTTTTGAAATGTGAGAAGGACATGAGATTAGGGAGGGACCAGAGACAGGATGATATGGTTTAGCTCTGTATACCCACTCAAATATCATGTTGCTTTGTTATTCCCAGTGTTAGAGGAGGGCCCTGATAGAAGGTGATTGAAACATGGCTGGGGGTGGGTGAGTGGCAGACTTCCTTCTTGCTGCTCTTGTGATAGAATGCTCATAAGATCTGGTTGTTTGAAGGTGTATTGCATCTCCTCCTTCACACACTCTCTCTCTCATTGCCAAGTGAAGACATGCTTGCTTTCCCTTTGTTGTAAGTCTCCTGAGGCCTCCCACCCATGCTTCCTGTATAGCCTGTGGAACTGTGAGTCAATTAAACCTCTTTTCTTTATAAATTATGCAGCTTCAGGTAATTCTTTATGACAATATCAGAACAGATTAATCCACTTTCTGTACAGCCTGCATAGCTGTGAGCCAATTAAAACTCTTTTCTTTGTAAATTACTCAGTTTCAGGTACTTCTTTATAGTAATGCAAGAATAGACTAATACAATGGCACCTTGATTTTAGCTCATTGAAATTGTTGTGAGACTTCTGACCTTCAGAACTGTATCATAATAAATTTATATTGTTCTGCGCCATTAATTTTTGTGGCAGTATTACAGGGACCAGAGAAAACTAATATACTATCATAATATATGATTTTTATGAGGGCCAAATTAGATGGATACATTCCAAATTTACTAGAATGTATTAGAAAGTAACTTAGAAACATTCTAATATTAAACATTTAATACTTACATTAGAAAGAGCACTAGAAGTTGGAAATGTGTATCATGTAGCATTCAAATAAAGTGGAGGAATAGATGTGTTCACACTTTTCATCTATCTGAGGAATTTTCCATGGTACACTCCATGGATCTTTCCATCTAAAGTATTGCTATAGTCAATGTTGTGCAAGGAACTCACTCCCACATTCAGTAGTCATCCCATCTCGGGAGAGTAATTCATTTTTTCAAGCATTAAAAAATGAAGGAAATTAATAAAGACTTTCATTTGACAGTTTACTTTGGTAATAAAGTAAGAGAGGGATTTTTTAATACAGATTTTTGCTGGATATGGTACATGGAACTTCTTTGGCCACAAGCCAGAGAACAAAACCAACATGGTTATTGGATAAAAGATACACAAAGCTTTAAAATGCAATGTTATTGCTAAACAAAAGAATCAACCAACCCAAATGTCAACCAACTCCCAGTAATGTCTTCTAGTAAATGTCTTTACTGTTTGAACCACTTGGCAGCTGAAAACATTCTTATTGATATTATTGCCAAGATCAGCTGGCTTTTGTGGCTGTTCACAGAACTACTTTTATAGTTTCCCTTTGACTACAAATCTGATATCCATCAACCATTTCTAGCATCATATTTAGCCAACTTTACTGGTTTTACATGTATATGAGTAGGATGCAAGTATCGCTTATGGTTTTGAGAAACTAGGTGAGATGGCCCTTAATGTTGCTGCCAAGCTCAATTATGCTTATTTGATGCTTTAATTGGTGGACTGGTGGATTTTAAATGCTGTATCAATTAAGAAGTGCTTGGAAGATAAATTAGGAAAAGGATCCATATGGACATAACAATAGCAAATTTGTTATAGTAGTGTTTCAAAGAGAATTCCAACATGATGGGGAATATGATCTCCTTTTTTTACATACTGTATGGATTTGCAATACCATGCATTTTTAAGCCCAATTATGTCACTATGCTTTTTATGTCCAATGAAAATTCAATACTTCCTTTCTTGTTTAGATCCACACTTCATAACCAAGAACCATAGCAATGCTAGCTGCTTGAGACAGCTGAGTGGAGTCATATCCTAAAAGAAAAAAATTCCTAGCAAGAAAGAAAGTGTATAATGAGAAAAAAGTTTGGATTTCACAGACAGAAAAAATTCCTGTTGAAAGTGATTGAATGTATCTTTTGATCCTAAGTAAGGATATGAATACAGAAGTGAATTAGGAATGGAGGAAAAGCTTGTTATTTTGCACTTATTGAGCTATGAGGCTTTAGACAATCCATTCATTATTTTTGGGTCTTGATATCTTTATGTAAGTAAGGTGAGTGATATTCAGATTTAATACACTTTTTTTTTCATGACATATTGCAGGTCTTCTTAGTCTGCACTTCTTTGTGGCTAAAGCCTAAGTAAACTAACATTCATTGGGCTGACTGGCTCAGAAGTTTATAAACACTAGCATATGTGGCTGATAGACCTTTGTTTAGGGCTGGGTTGACATGAGCATCAATTTGAGCAGACAGTGCGGATTTGGATGCTTCAGTTTGAGTTTGTAGAATTTTGTGACTGTGATTCACAGCATTTCATTGGATACAGGGGAATTTGACACTCCACAGACTCATGTGGAGTGTCAAATTAGAATAGGTCAAGTTCCATGAATTATGTGAGATATTAAAATACTCTTTTCAAATACCTTGTTTCTTCATACTTAAAGTTATAAGCCCAATCAGAACTTGGAGGATGGGCTAGTTCTTTTTTCACAGCTTTCTTATGGTAACACACTGGACTTCAAAATGAGATTCAGGAAAATGGAACACATAGCCTTAAATCTGGCTTCATACCGCTTCCCATGTGTCACCTTAGGCTTCATCGCTATTGACATCATGTAGGTTGCCACTGGGCTATCGCTTTGGAATCAGCAGAAGAGAGGAAGGGTTGTAGCACAGCCCTGCTTTCTGAACCTTATTCATGTGAGTTTATATGTTTTAATTATAGCTAAATGTTTTCCCAGTATGTGAGATTGCTCTTTCTGGGTGTCCTCATCAGTTTATAATAAAGATGTATAGTGTAACTTCCTTGAGTTCAGAGTTTTCAAGAATAAATGCTGGCTCTACCGTTTATTAGATGAGCAGCTTCAGGCAAGTTATCTCATCTCTGTTTCCCTATTTGTAAAACTGCTTTACAGGATTCTTGTGAGGATAAAGTTAGTTGTCATATAGTGCTAGGCTTATGGCCTGCAATAAGTAATTAGCTTTCAATAAATGTTAACTTTTATTACTACCTATTTGGGTGACTTGTGAGTGATAATATTTAAATATGGGTATAAAATGCTCTTACGTGTTTGAGAGACAAAATATGTAGCCTTGCCATAGGCGAAGGAACCAGAAACATGAAATATCAGCACCACAGAAAGGCCTAACCTTACAAATGTATGAGTACTTTAGATAGGAGAGACTATGTGACATTCTATACCAGATTTTGTACAATTTTAGTGTGAAAAAATGTAAAGTCTAAGAATTTCATTTGACATCTACTGTTTAAAGAGCATTATATTTCTTTTTAAAAGACAATGACAGAAATAAAAATTACAGCCTCCAGGGGATGCTTACTGAAGTATAGACTTAAACCTCAAAAGGAAGCATGCCATTATTTATTATAATTTTCTTCCTGTAACTTCTTCAGTCTTCACCTTCATTATCAACCTTATATAAGGCTTCTTAAAGTCCCCAGCTAATGCCCTTCTTCTCCTCTAAGCTTGATCCCGCTTGTGAACTCAGTTGTATTTCATACCTCAAATAAGAAGCATGTTTTGTTTAAATTTTGTTGGCAAACACCAGCATCATAAAGATCTTGAGTCCTAAAACCTGGCATTTATGGGACTGTGTTAGAGGCTGAGAATCTAGGGAAGAGTGACACGGTCCCTGTTTTATGGGAACTCATTCACCTCTAATGAGAAAAAGGGACCAAACACATGGCTTTAATACAACATACGGAGTGCTGGATACAATGAGGGAAAATGTCTTGGGGACTCAGAGAAAGAGCAATTAACTCTTCTAGAAGGCAGAGGAGAAAGTCCTGGTAGGCTATAGCAAGAGCAAACATCTGTTCCGAGTCAAGGACACACCAAGGTCCACCAAAGAAGAAGTTTAACAGACTACATGGGAATAGAAGATTAATTTTTGTCAGATTCATGGCCTGCATCCCTGATTCCCTTTCTATGGTCCCAAATTTGGCAAAACCTGAATTTGTCAGAGGGGGTTAGCTCCCCATGAGTGTCTGTTCCAAGAACATTAACAAGTCCTTTCTCAACGAATACAGCGCGTGACTCAGTTCAGACTCAGTTCATGAACTCCACTGACAAAATCTCTTAGGCTCTTTAATAAGAGATTTCTTTGAACTAAATCTCTCAAATGCAAATGCCTTGTGCAAGAAGATTGTCCTATAAATACTAGTGCTTGTGCACGTTGACTCTGGAGTCATTTTTTTGGGCCCTAGGGCATTTGGGCAAGTTGTTTAACTTGTTTCTGAGTACTTCATCTGTAAAATATAGAAAAGATAGAATGTGTCACTTAGGGTTGATTGAGAATTAAAGGTATAGTACACTGAAAGTAGAGTGCTATGTTCAGTGAAAGTGCTCCATAGTTGTTCTATCATCATTCACACGACTTCATGCCATTGAATTTATTCTTTGAAGACAGGGAAAAGGAGAAGGAAGGGTAAGCTCATTTCACAGTATTGCCTAAGGCCAACCTGGAAAAAGTCCTTTTTCCCCGCAAGATGATAATAATTATGATAACAATGGTGACAGTTATGTTAAAATTCTTGCTGCTGTATTATATATTTAGTCAAAATAGGAAATGTTTTGTCACATTATAATTGTTCATGAGTCTGGTGACAAGAGGTTCAGGGCATCTGTCAAATGAACACTAATGCATAATACATTTTTTAAGTCACCAGATAAGGGTGTTTATATTAGGATTTCTACATTTCAGATTTGTTTATCTTTGTGTTCTCTCAGCAAAGTTGCACCATTTGTTGATCATTTAGTGTCAAAATAATCTTATTGGTATTCTAGGCCTTGTGTGGATAAAATATATACAAGTAAGGGCCCTGGCTCCGGAGCTTCCAGCCACTGCTCTGTCTGTCTTTGTCATGTGGATCTAGTGCCACTCTCTAGGCTTTCCAAGAAGAATGCTTCAGTATTTCAGTCTAACGGTAGGCCTTTCTTCCAACCTAAACCATTTCCAGATATACAGTCTTAGCCAGTCAAATGTCATCTTTCCTGAATAGGTCAGCCTGCAGCTGCAAAGATCTCGAGAGCCATTACATCCTGGAGTGGCATGACATTTTGTGGTTCACTGCAGTTAAACAGAATTCTCAGCTGCTGAGATCGGAAACTCAGTTATTGACTTCATCAATCCCACCTTTACACAAATATTAGCAATTTACACTAAAAATGCTAATATTACCACTGAGGATTTAGTGTATCTGAGTTGATTATAAGCACTGAGGCAACTCTGGAAAATAATTCAGAAAGAAATACACTTGCAAATATAATAAAAATAACCTTTAATCATCATCCTTGTAAATATAAAAGCATATTATAAAATATGTGTATTATTATAATGAGAGTAGTTTAAGCCTAACAGATGTTATCTTGCAAGGTCTATACTCTCTCTTTCGTTTGCAATTCTACACTTATTTCATTGCTTAATATACTTTTTGAATTTTCCTTTTGATAAAAACTTTTTATATCTATTTTCTAGCTGTATTTATGATAATTTTACTGTTACAGCTCGGCAAAAGTTAAATTATATTGTTTGCCTGAATTCTTTTACTTAGCCATTCATTTCTTCTCTTATTCAACAAACCTTGATGCAGTCTTCTATGTACCATGGCCAAATTTAGCACTAGAATTATAAAAATCAAGATAGACATTTTTTTTCCTTAGTGGGATGGGCTCATGAGAGTATTGAAAGAGTGTATTTCTAAAATAAATCCCATTCAAAAGGATTATGTGCTACAACTCAGGATATTCAGAAATATTTGTCTCTACAACTAAATCTAATTCTGTAAGTATAATCCCAGGAAGACATTCTAGTTAGGAACATCCAAATATTATAGCCCTCCAGGATGACAATTTTGAAATTAGTAGGTAAATTCTGGAATTTTTACCCCAAACAAATACTACTTCTTTATACTTGTACTTCAGTTTCATACATGTGTTATTTCTCCTGAGGTGTATAACTTGAAAGCCTAACAGATACTTACACAATTTTGAGAACAGAGCTCATAAGTCACATTTTCGTTTATGTGGTGGCAAAGTTAAAGGACACTGCAAAAAGGATAATTAAGGTAGTGATGAAACCACAAACACAGCCTCAAATGCACCTGCAAAATATGCCTGTTTCTTACAACAGAGGCTGCAAGTACTCAATGAAATTCTGCTCGAATTCTTCAAAGATTCAGAGATTATAAGCCAACAACCCTTCTTATTATATAAGTATCAGGCTATCTGTACAAACCAACCAGATCCCCATGGATTTGCTATGTGTTATCATAGATAGATAATATTCTATCAGCTGTATTGTTTCAAAAAATGGAAACAAAGGTTAATATTTACTAAAAACTAATGTTGCTTAAGATATATAAATAAAACCAACAGCATTAGGTTAAAATAACTGCTAATCATTTTTAAGAATTTCAACTAAACATTCCAAATAAGATATTCTATAACTTACAAAAAAAAAAACAAACTGAATGAGATCTGCTAATATTTGAATGTGCTTGTGAATTGTGAGATATGGAGCATAAAGGGAAAAATGTCATTAAATTTAAGATTTTTATTTTCTGTGAGTGAGCTAGAGACTGTGAGCTCCAAAGCCACTGTTTTGTGGAAGGGCCATAATACACAAAGTGACCCCCAAATGTAGAAGAAGCCTAGGAACCAAAGAATGAGTCAGAAAAATTGTTTGTTGACAAAGGGTAATTTACTGCAGGAATTTACAGACAGAACCATGGTCTTGGGCAGCAGCAACACAGGTAGATCTCAGCACCATTTCTCTCTAGACCTAGGGCCTATGTACCATAAGTGTATGGGCTCTATAGGGAATATGTGAAACAATTGAAGGCAACCCTCCAGAACAGGCAAGAATGCACTTCATAGCCTATATTTTCTGTGATAATGTTAAGATTGCTTTTATCTAAAGGCAGGATTTATAATAAGTACATGTTCTTACATTAAAGAGAGTAAATAAAATAGGAATCAGGAGGCATTCAGGTGACTGGGGTTAATCGGAAGTCCAAATAGCAGATTAGTATCGAAGATGGCATCAATCTTGTCTCCATAGCCTCCCTTCTATAGCTTGTGTTTTGATGATGAAGCTGGGGCTCTTCAATTAACATTTCTGTTTTGCCAAGTTGGTCTGTGTTAGACTCTAACAGCTGAGCACTAGATGAAGACTGCAAGGTTGAAGAAAGAGGAAATCTGATACCTCCTGTTTGTTTTCTCTGGGCTTCCTGCCTGCTTCATGCTCCTTTGAATGTCATTTTAACAATAGTGTTTCATACTGACAGTACAGTTCCTTCCTGTAGCGACACTTGAATTTGGTTTATATTTTCAAACATTTGCGGAACTAGTCTCATTGCATTCTCGCTCTGTCATAGAAACCCAGCACTAGTCTGTAAGAGTTCCCCACTGAGACCTGATGATCAGATTCATTCAGGCTGCTTCCTGAGCTGAGATGCCAGTGCTGGGTGCCTCTTATGAAGGGTCCCAGCCCAGTGGAGCCCTTCCTTCAAATTCAACATCACCAGTATCAGCTTCCAGCATCCCTCTTCTGTTACCTCCATGGAGTCTCTTCATAGTCCTAAGATTTAATAATTTAGCCCTTGGAGTGGAGCTGCTTCTTACCGTTGTTATATCTGTAATAGCTTAGTGTTTTCTTTTTGCCTTTAAAAATTTATCTATGTAGCATCTTTAATTAATTCTACTTAATTCTTAATATTATGTTCTATCTACAAATGACAGTTTTTATCTTTTTCTTCCTGACTAGACCTTGAATGGTGGAGATCTGGGATGGGCCTTGATATTCTGTATGTCTAACAAGCTCCCAGGTGATGCTGATATTGTCAGTTCATGTGTCACAATCGGATAAAATAGTAAGGCAAGGAGACTTGTGAAAATGTTTAATATATGGTACTTTCATATCATTAAAATGGTACATGCAAATGCTGAACATTTGTAAATGAAGAGATTAATTACAGTTGTAATACTAATAAATGCTCTAAAAGAAATAGCTATTCTCAATACAGATACCCTAGCATGAGAACAATATGGGCACCTTGAGGAATATCTTCATATTTTAAGAGAAGATAAATTCATACCAACTGAGAAATAGGAGTCATTCTGACCTGACACTTGCTTTTTATGTTGTGGTTAGAATGTGTTTGTGAGTGGGTGAGTATTTTAGAAAAGGATATGATTTGAAACCTGAAAAAAATCCACTGAGTGCCTGTCACATCTGCTACACTTGATACAACGATTATCTGAAACATTAGCAGCATTTACTTTCTTTTCTTTTTCTTTTTATTTATTTATTTTTTGAAATGCAATTTCACTCTGTCTCCCAGCTTGCAGTGCAGTGGCACAATTATGGCTCACTGCAGCCTGACTTTTCAGTTACTACAGGTACAGGCCAGCACACCAAGCTATTTTTTTCTCTTTTTTGTAGAGACAGGGGTTTCACTATTTTGCTTAGGCTGGTCTTGAACTCCTGGGCTCACGTGATTTGCCCACATTGGCCTCCCCAAATGCTGGGATTGTAGGCATGAGCCACCGCTTATAGCCAGCATCATTTACTTTTACATGGCAATAATGTGCTTGGTATAATCTGTCAGAACTTAATACATATAGATTGAAATAATTAAATAAGATTCCAAAATACATAAAAGATGATATATTGATAAATAATCATTCAATTTATAGGAGTTGAGTTTTACACATATTTGAAATTTGGTCTCAGGAGAGATTGTCAGAGCCTAGCAACACTTCACATTGGCTTCTGCTTCAGCGTGGCAAATGAACAGGTTCAGGAATGTGTTATAATGACTTGCAGAAGCCCTATGTTAATAAGAGGCAGAGGTATGAATAATACCATGGCAAAATGCACTAATAACCTAATCCAATGGATTCATTGTTTGTACCTTTCTGAACCAGGCCAGCAGAAATACACATGAATGGGATTGCCAGGTACCTCTCCAAACAACCAAGAATGGCCTCAGAAATATAAAAAATAACCACTCCTCCATTAAAAAAAATAGGTAAAGCTTCTCAAAAAAGCTGAACAGTACTATCACTCTAAGAAGGTGGTTATAGAGATTGGGGATCTATTACAAATAAGAATAATGCTGCCTTTACAGTTATAAAAGCTAATTATAAGAATTAATATAATTTAACTGTGACTTTTATCAACTTTACTTGAATCAAGTACGCTTGTGGCAACTACACAAAATCCCAAAATTTAGAGAAGCTTAGAATTTAAGCATTAATCTGTAGAAACCTATACAAAGTACAATTAAATACATTGAAGCTAAATATTTGCCTAGACAATTAATATAATGAAATCAGTCACTTTGGAGTTTGTATACTTTAAAGGGGATCAGAGGTCACTTAACACCTCTTTAACAGTCTGTGAAGGTCATGTTAATCCTGCTTATCAAGACATTCAGCCTGGTGCCTGACAATTGTAAACATTCAATAACTAAGCTTTTAAAGGCACTTAAATAGATGGTCAATGAATATGAGCGTGTGTGTGTGTGTGTGTGACAGAGTCTTGCTTGCTTTGTCATGTAGGGTGGGGTGCAGTAGTGCAATCTTCGCTCA
This sequence comes from Cebus imitator, assembly GCF_001604975.1. Taxonomy (NCBI): domain Eukaryota; kingdom Metazoa; phylum Chordata; class Mammalia; order Primates; family Cebidae; genus Cebus; species Cebus imitator. Next base: position 962,367 of record NW_016107678.1, on the reverse strand, counting down.
TTGCAACCTCCACCTCCCAGGTTCAAGCGATTCTCCTGCTTCAGCCTCCCAAGTAGCTAGAACTACAGGCACATACCACCACCCCAGGCTATTTTTGTTTGTATTTTTTGGTACAGTTGGGGTTTCACCATGTTGGCCAGGATGGTCTCAAACTCCTGACCTCAAGTGATCAGCCCGCCTCGGCCTCCCAAAGTGCTGGTATTATAGGAGTGAGCCACTGTGCCCAGCCAAGTTTTGAATCATTCTAGTTTAAGGAATATGTGTTCTGTAAAGCAATAAGATGTTGGTAACCTCAGGGAGTAAGTATATTAGCATAATGGACCCCATGGAATTACGGTTGTACCCAATTTGCACTGAAATTTATTAGTGATGGAGACCAAGTTGGAAGAATATGGCCATGGGCAAAGGATATGTCTCTCAGAAAAGAAGACAGAGAGACTAGATACTAGTAAACATGACTTTAGAAGAATAATTTCACAGTAAGCCTGAGGAGGAAGGCACTGTATGTTTTATATTTTGATTGAATCATAGCTGTAATCCAGATAGTTGTCCAGTTTTGCAGAACATTTTGAAATATGAAATTGCATATATCACAAATTGGTCCATTTTGTGGCTAACCACTTCTAATGATTAGGAATTTTTTCCTTATAGAAGTCAAGATATGTATCCAGGTATTCTTTGGTACTAATTCTGCTTGCTAGAGCAATTCAGAATCATCAGGTGTATCCCATCGCTAGTATCGCATCAGTATTTCAAGACAGCTGTAATGTTCTGAAGACAGAAACCCCCTCTCCTCCCAATCACTACTGCTGGAATCTTCCACCAAAGAACATGCTTTCTGTATCCTTCTTCAGCTTGGGCGACACATTTTACTTTGTCAGTTCATTTTCTGAATTATAGAACCATTCCCAGACTGAGTAGAACATTGAACCCAACATGGTGTTCTCTTGAATGTACTAACTGAACATGAGATTGACATATATCTATAGCATTAAAACTCCATTGTGTTCATTTTAATTTAGTCTGTTATCCAATATGTGTATTTTGGAAATAAAGAATGGGGTACATTTTAATTTATTATTGTTATACATGTATGGAAGCTGTTAGGTGAACTGGACTTAAGTGGGATTTAAGTGTTTACATACAGCTCACATTCTTAATCTAAAGACAACATTTGATATTTATTCCAAGTCTTCAGCATAATTATTCAAAATAAAGAAATGAGAGACTTGCACTGAACTCAGAATCCTCTGAAATTTCAAAAGTGAATGTCTCAATAAGATGCTTTGGGAGAATTGCTAAGATGGTTTTTTACTAGTCAAAGTCTTAGAGGTAGATATGATAATGAACTTTTAAAATTGTAAGTCTACATGAATGGTGGTCATAAGAAAGTAACATAAAAACTCCCCAAACACATTAACCATAAAGTTAACATCTTCATCTAATATTTTATTTAGGTTATTATATTCTAAAAAATAAAATCTTTCTTAAATTTAAAAAAATAATAATAAAAGTGGCCTGTCAGACTTGGCTTATTCTAATGCACTGCATATTTCAAACATCCCATGATTGACTAATATTAGGTTTTTATTCAGTCACTTTGAGATCCTTCCTTTTTGAACTAAATGAAGTGGGAGACCCATCAAAAGTTCTTACACCTGCCAATCAATGAATTCCCTGAAAGATTTTTTCTTGCATTATATCAGTGGTTGTTATTTTGCCTTAGGTATAACAGTTTAATTTAGAATATATTTGAATTTAGAAGTCATGAGCCCTTCTTTTGTGCAGTGAGGAACATCTATGAATCTGTGAAACCAGTGAATATATACTGCTTCGTTTGTATTTGTTCCTTCTTGCCAGGGCATTTTTCTCATTGCACAGGTTTGGAATGCCTTAAAGAATGATAATGATATAATTTGTACTGCTGTCATATGTTCAAGTGCTTAACAAAAGGAATTATGGTCCAGGAACAAACTGAGGTATACCAGAAAACAACAATACTAGTAGTAAAACCTAGCAACCAGAAATGGATCATTTTTCAAACTGACATAAAACATTAATGCTGCAAACAGCATTCCAAGGATTTTTAGTATAAACTGATGATAAACCTTAAGGAGTCTAAAGTCATCACCAGCCTAAACAAAAGTAATCTCACCCATCCTTAAACCTTTTAAAGGAAATTTGGAGATATAACTGTTACATGTTTATATTTTTACACCCAAAATAAAAACAGAACTCAATCATGGAAGCTTAAATGTCCCCTGAGATGGGAAAGTAGAAAACAGATTTTGTCCTTAGGTCAATTCCTGAAATAGAGGCTTCAAATTGGTAGTCCACTGATCAGACTTAGTCCTTGTGTGTCTTTTTATTGGGCTTGCAGCAAGATTCAAAGACTCTTAATAACTTGTAAACATTAAAACATTAGGATATTTCACATATAATAGCAGATTTCTCTTCAAAAATAGGAAGATCTGGCACTGCACGTGCAACTGTCTCCCAAAGTAGCATAGGAGTATAGGCTTTAGAATGAATGGCCATGTTTATTTATTTATTTATTGACCATCTTTATTTATTTATCTTACCTCCCTTTCCCTAAAAGGTAGGGTAAGGGAGAAAATGTCAAAGTCAGTTACAGACTACAATGACTACGACTAGAAGGGGAAATTTTTGTTAGACTTTTAGTGTTGCTGATTCTGGGATACACCAACCTGTGCATACATTTGATTTAGGGCCATATGTAACTTACATTTATGCCCCAAAACAAGACATTTTTGTATGGTTTAGCTCACTGCAAATGTTTCCAAATTGATTTTATTTCTCCAGTATTACCTTGGATTATAAAGCCAAGTGACAGTATCTCCTTACAGAAGGAGGCAGAAAAGATCCAATATGGTTGGAGGTTATGGGCATAGAACAGGGGTATATAACTATGATGGAGTGAAAGCAAAGATAATCAGCTATGAGCAATATGGAGGTTAAAAGATGATCCATCAGGAATATTATAGCAAATGCAATGACCAAGACAGATGAGCATGAAAGAGGGGGTGTGAGTTGAGCTGTTTAGAAACTTGGCTGCAAAAGAAAAATATGTACTGGTGGCATTTTAAGGGATGCCTGGATTAGGTTCCACATGCCCATCTGTATACTAAGGAATTTGGCCAGCTGAACAGCTGCACTAGCAGACTGAAACTAGACCAATCTCTTGAGTAGTCAGGAGGAAAGGCAGACAGGATAGGAAATAAGTCATCTATCCTTTTACATTTACAGTTGCGCATTCTACCCAGTATTGAAGTAAATACAAAAATGTGCATTTTTGTTGCAAATATGTTTTCTGAAAAATGGTAAAAATCAATCATAATTTGCTGAATTATATTCATAGGTAAAGGAAAACAAATATTTATTTTACTTTAAAATTTGTTTTATTTCTGAGATTTACAAACATGGAAATTACAGTATGGACATTTACATTTAAATGAAATATTTTGCCCAGGTGGTTGAATTGTGGCAAAGGAAACCAAGAAAAACCTGCAATTAATACTAATAATATTAGTCAAATAAATAATTATATATTGTGAATAAGGTGCATGATGTGCATTATATTATTTTATCATTGAAACAACTTTTCAAGGCAAACATGCTATCTATAATTTATAGCTGAGAAAGGGAACAATAAGAAAGAGAGCCTGTAGAGACAGTGAGTATTAAAGCCGGGTCTGAAGTCAAAGATGGTCTGATTCTACCATCATAAGAATACAAGGTGGGTCTGGTACATTAATCTACCTTAAAGGTTACTTTTAATTTTAATTGTTTTGTTAATATTATCAGTATATTAACATATGCTTGAATATTTTACAGCATGTTTTACAATTATTTTGAAATAAGAATCTGTAAGCAATGAGTTTTTTCCTTTGTCTTGCCCAACAATGTTGCCTAGGACCTTCAGTATAAATACAGAGAAAGTGGTTAAAGGAGGCAGCTTTGTTTCATTCCTGATTTCAGAACTATTTTTTAACAGTTAATCTTTAAACAAGACATTTGCTATAGGTTTTTGTGGATACCTTTAAATAGGTTAATGATGTTCTTTTTGTTACCATTTTATTAATATTTTGCTACAGATTTTGTTATAAGAGGATATAGAACTTAATTGCTTTCAGTGAAGCTAATAAAATAAATTGTTTTACTCAGTTAATTTATCATTAAACAACTTTCATTCATAAGTTAAACTATTAATATATTGATAATGGTAAATTATGTTTGTTATATATTGTTGCATTCAGTTGATTAAAATTTTGTTCAGTATATTTGTATCTATATCCATAAGTGAGATTTCGCAGTAAATTTCCTTTTAGAATTCTCATCAGGTTTTTGGAATCAAAGTTAAGCAAGTTTAAAAAAAATGAGTTAATAAGTTTTCATTCCTTTTCTACATTCAAGAGTGATTTTGTGAAAGTAAAATAATTTGACAGAATAAATATGCTAATTGTTTAATAATACCCTTTGTGCTTAGCGCTCTCGTTGTGGAAAGAGTTTAAATAATTTAGTTTCTTCAATAACTATGTCTATCCATATTTTGCTTTCTTATGGTGGTTCTTTATTATATATGTTAATTATATCTGTTTTATTTGTTGATTTTGCATAAATGTTCAAATATATTGAAGCAAATTTTCTTCTTACTATCTTTCTAACATTTGCCACATCTGTATTCCTGCATAATTTTTAATTCTATTTCATCTCCAGCCCTCTTTTTTGTGTTCTTAGTCAATTTTTACAAGATTGACAATTTATGAAGCTTTTTAAAGAACCTACTATTGCTTTTTTTCATTTTCACTCTTACACATTTGTTACATATGTAATCAATCTTTTCAGTTTTAATCATTTTATTCCTTCTATTTTATCCATGTTTTCTTTTGGTCTTTTTCTTAGTCAAAATAGATAATTCATCCATTGATTTTTTTTATATATATAAGATTTTTAAGTCTCCAGGCTCTCACTCAAGATACTAATTTAACTGTATCCAATTTTCTCTGAGTAGCATTTTAGTAATTCTTTTTTGATCATTTTCCTTTTCCAATTTATTCAGAGATTATTTGGAAATATTGTATCTTAACATGTAAACATACAGAAATTTTATCTATTTCAATTATGTTATAGCCAAATAATATAGTTATGATACAAAGCTATTGAAATGTATTGACTTTATTATTAAATACAAAATCAAATTTTAAACCTTCTCTGTGTGATTGAAAAGACTGTGAACTACACAGTTGTTGTATACCATTTATTATTTGTTCCTGAATATCCAATTTTTCCAGCATCTTTATTTGAAAAGTGTATGATTTCCCAGTGAGTTGAATTGTATCCTTTGTTGAAAATCAATAGACCATAAATATGATTTCTTTTTGGACTCTCACTTTAATTAGTGTAGATATCTTGATCTACATGTCTAGTCTTATGGTAGTACCATACTAACTTGATAACTACAACTTTAAAGAGTTGAATGTGGAGTGGAAGTCCTCCAACTTTAAAAAAAATTGGTTATTCTAGATATTTTATATTTTCATATAAGTATTTGGATGAGCTTATAATTTCTATAAAAATGTCTGCCAGAATTTTGATAGGTATTATGTTGAATTTACAGATAAATTTGGGGACAATTACCATATTGACAATATTGAGTCCTACAACCCGTGAATACAAAATATTCCTTCATTTATGTAAGTATTCTTTTATTTACCTCAACAGTATTCTGTCACTTTCAGTGTATAAGCAATAAATTCTCTTGTACTTTTTGTTAATTTTGCTACTACATATTTCTTCTTGTGAATTAAGTTGTATTCTGTATTGTTTTGGAATTGTTAATTGTGTATAGAAATACAACTGCTATCTTCAATTAACCATTTTATTTTGAGATAACTGCATATTCACATGTGATTATAAGATATAGTACAGAGAGTCATTTTGCTCCATCTTCCCAGTTTCCCAAATGGTTTCATCTTGCAAATTATATTATTATCATCAACATACACTGATACAGTAAAGGTACAGAAGAGTTTCATCACTAAAAGTTCATTCATGTTGCCCACTTTTAGCCACAGCTATTTCCCTTCTCTTCCTCCTTAGCCACTAGCAACTACTAACTATTTTCCATTGCTGTAACTTTTTGGAAGATTTTTAAAATTCATAATATTTCACACATTTATGTGGTACATGTGATTTTTGTTACGTGCTTAGAATCGGAAATGATCAAGTCAGGGTATCTGGTGTATGCATCACCTTAAGTACTTTTCATTTTTATTTTTTCAGAGCATTCAAGTTCTCTTTCTAGCTACTTTGAAATACACAATATGTTGTTGCTAACTATAGTCATTCTACTCTGCTATCAAACATTAAAACATTTGTTTTCTATCTAACTGTATGTTTGTACCTATCGAAAAGCCTCCCTTCATACCCTCGCCCCCACACATACTCTTGCCTGCCTCAGGTGTCTCTTTACTCTCTACAGTAACAATTTTCGTATGTTGACTTTGCATCCTGAAACTTTACTGAGTCATTAGGATTTTGCAGATGTAAGACCATATTATCAGTAAAAAGAGAAAGTTCGACTTCTTTTCTAATTCAAATGCCATTTATTTTTTTCTTTTGCCTGATTGCTTTGGCTAGGACTTCCAGTACTTTGTTGAATTAAAGTACTGAAAATGGGTATCCTGTTTTGTTTCATTCTCAGATAAAGACTTTCAGCTCTTCCTCATTCGGTATCATGTTAATAGTGGACTTGTCCTACATAGCCTTTATTATGTTAAGCTATGTTGTTTCTGTGCTTAGTTTGTTGAGAGTTTCATAATGAAAAGATGTTAAATTTTATCAAGTGCTTTTTATATGTCTACTGAGAAGCTGACTTTTTTCTTCATTCTGTTGATATTATGCATCATATTTATTGATTAGAGTATGAAACTTGAATGAATCCTACTTGATTATGGGGCATTATGTTGAGTGTGCTGTTGGATTCATTTTTCTAGTATTTGGTTAAGAGTTTTGTATCTACAGTCGTTAGGGATATTGGCTTTCAGTTCTCTTTTTTGTTACGTCATTTGGTTTTGGTGTTAAGGTAATTCTGGCCTCATAAAGTGAGTTAGGGATAATTCTCTCCTATTTAATTTTTTGGAAAAATTTGAGGAGATTTGTTATTAGTCTGTCATTGAAACTTTGGTACAAGTCAGCAGTGAAGCTCTCTGATCCTGGAGTTTTATTTGTTGGAAGACTTTTAATTACTGATTCAATCCCATTACTCATTATTGGTCTGTTTAGGTTTTCTGTTTCTTTCTTATTCAATTTTAGTAGGTTGTATATGTCCAGGAATGTATACATTTATTCTAGGTTTCCAGTGTGTTAAGTATATAGTTGGTCATCATAGTTTCAGAGGTATCAGTCTGTGTTATCAGTTGTAACACCTCCTACTTCATTTCTGAATTTATTTGGGTATTATCTCTTTTTTGTTAGCTTAGCAAACGGTTTATACATTTGTTTATCTTTTCAAACACCAACTTTTAATTTCATTGATGCTTTGTTTTGTGTTTTGTCTGTACTTTGTTTAGTTCTACTCTGATTTTTATTATTTCCTTTCTTCTACTAATTTTGGCTTTGATCTGTTCTTGCTTTTCTAGTTCCTAGAGGTGCATCATTAAATTGTTTATTTGAAATCTTTCTTTTTTGATGTAGGTGTTTATTGCTATACATTTCCCTCTTAGCACAGCCTTTACAATATCCCATAGGTTTTTTCTATGCTGTGTTTTTATTTTAGTTAGTTTCAAGAAATTTTTTTATTTACTTCTTCATTTTTTCCTTGACCTAATGGCCATTCAAAAGCATGTTGTTTATTTCCATGTACTTGTACAGTTTGCCAAGTACATGGAAATAAACATGTTCATTTCTTGTTATTGATTTATAGCTTTATTTCATTGTAGTTTGAGAAGATATTTAATATAATTTCAATTTTGAAATATTTGTCCATGTACCTTGCCCATTTTTATATGAAGCTGTTTTTATCTTGTAAATTGGTTTATGTTGCTTACAGATGCTGGATCAAAGGAAGACATATGTGCAGTCAATAAGCATATAAAAAAAAGTTTAACATTACTGATCATTATAGAAATGTGAATCAAAGTCATGATGAGATACCATCTCACATCAGTTAAAATTACTATTACTAATAAGTCCAAAAATAATATGTGCTGGTGAGGTTGCAGAGAAAACGGAAAGCTTATACACTGTTGATGGCAATGTTAATTATTTCAGTCACTGTGGAAAACAGTGCGGTGTTTCTCAAAGACTTAAAAGTAGAACTACCGCCGGGCGCGGTGGCTCA
>NW_016107678.1:907514-953750 GCF_001604975.1 Cebus imitator | reverse complement strand
AAAAAAAAAAAAAAAAAAAAAGGTAGAACTACCATTCGAGCCAGCTTTCCCATTACTGGGTATATATCCAAAAGAATATGAATTGTTCTACCATAAAGACACATGCACACATATGTTCATTGCAGCATGATTCACAATAGCAAAGGCATGGAATCAACATAAATGCCCATCAATGATAGACTGGATAAAGACATGTGAATTCTATGCATCCATAAAAAAGAATGATATTATGTCCTTTACATGAACATGGATAGGGCTAGAGGCCACTATTTTTAGCAAACCAAATACGGAAACAGAAAACCAAATACCACATATTCTCAGCTGTAAGTTAGAACTAAATGATGAGAACACATGGACACATAGAGGAAAACAACAGATACTAGGGCCTATCAGAGGGTGGAAGTAGAGGATGGGAGGAGGGGAGAGGATCAGAAAAAACAGCCAATAGTTACTAGGCTTAATACCTGGGTCAAAAAAATAAATCTGTATACAAATCCTCATAGCACAAGTTTACCTATGTAACAAACCTACACATGTACCTTTAAACTTAAAAGTTAAAAATAGTAACAATTTGTGAGGCTTGTTTTGTAATGTAACATTTGATTTATCCTGGATGATATTTATATGGACTGATGAGAAGAATGTGAATGTCAGTTCTGTATCTGTTAGATTAAATATTCTATAAGTATCTATTAGGTCCATTTGGTCTAATGTACAGTTTAAATCCACTTTGTCTTTGTTAACTTTCTATCTAGATAATCTGTGTAATGCTATAAGTTGGGACGTTGAGCTCCTCAACTGCTTTTTTATTGCAGTATATTTCTCCCTTTAGAAATAGTTACATTTGCTTTATATATAGGGATGCTCTGGTGTTGGATGCACATACGTTTAGAATTGCTATATCCTCTTACTGAATTGATGCCTTTATCATTATATAGTGATGTTCTTCCATCCTTTTACTGTTTTTGCCTTAAAGTCTGTTTTATCTGTTATAAATATAGCTACTCCTGCTCACTTGTGGTTTCCATTTGCATAGAATATCTTTTTCCATCCCTTTACTTTCAGTCTGTATTTGTCTTTACAGATGAGATGAGTTTCTTGTTGATGGCATATGGCTGGGAACTTTTGAAAAATCTATTCTATTAGTCTGTATCTTTTAAGTGAAAATTCAAAACAATTTACATTCAAGGTTATTATTAGTATGTGAGGGCTTACTTCTACCATTAAAATTGATTTCTGCTTGTTTTGCATGTCATTTGTTCTTTCCTTTCTCTCTCATTGCTTAGCATTGTGGCTTTGTGTTAGTCTATAGCGGTAACATAATTTTTTTTTCTTTCTTGTTTGTGTGTTTCACTAACCACTGGCTTTTATATTTTCATGTTGTTTTTTATATGATGGCAGTTACTGTTTTATCATTTCTGGGTGTAGGGTTCTCTTAGCATTTCTGATAGGGTCAGTCTAGTAATAAACTCCCTCAGCTTTTGCTTGTGAGGGAAATCTTTTATTTCCCCTCCATTTATGAAGGATAATTTTTAACATCATTGACAGGCAGTTGTTTTCTTTCAGTACTTGAGTATGTTACTCAGTTCCCCCCTGCCTGTAGGGTTTCTGCTAAGAAATTCAGAGTTCATCTGATTGGATTTTTTTTATAAGTGACTATATACATCTTCCTTGCTGTGTTTAGAATTATCTCTTTGTCTTTAACTCCTGATAGTTCAACTAAAATGTGCTGTTAACAAGATTTTTTTGAATTGTATCTTGTTAGAGATCTTTGAAGCTATATTTGAATGTTTAATTTATATATATATTTATTATACTTTAAGTTCTGGTGTATATGTACAGATCTTGCAGGATTGTTACACAGGTATATACATGCCATGGTGGTTTGCTGCCCCTATCCCCCCTCATCACCTACATTAGGTATTTCTCCTAATGTTATCCCTCCCAAATCTCCCCACACCCTGCTATCCCTCCCCCTAGCCACCCCACCCCAAACTTGAAAGCGTTTTGTGCCAGTATTTGGTCCCAGGTTAGCATATTACTTTGTTAAATAATTTTTCTAATAATTTTCTTTTCTTTTTGCCTTCTGGGATAGTAAAAATTTTAATACTTGATGACTTTATAGTGTCTCATATATTACAGAAGCTTGCTCGTTCTTTTTTATTTTTGTTTCTTCTTAATTTTTTTCTGATTGGGTTATTTCAAAAGGCTTAGTCTTCAAGTTCTGAGATTCTTTATTGTCCCTGATCTAGTCTATTGTTGAAGCTTTTAAATATATTTTTTATTTCATTAAATGAATTCTTCAGCTTCAGAATTTCTATTTGTTTTTCATATCTATCTCTGGCAAATTTATCATTCATAACTGAATTGTTTTTATGTTTTCTTTGTACTTTGTCAGTATTCTTTTGTATCTCACTGAGCTTCTTTAAAATCAATGTTTTAAATTCTTTTTCTGAGATCTGTTTCTCGAGAATTATTGTGTTCCTATGGAGGTGTCATATTTCCTTGATTATTAATGTTTCTCGTGTGCTTATGTTGACATATGTTTATCTGGTATAATGGTCACTTTTGCCAATTTTCTGAATTTGCTTTTGTAGAGAAAGATGTTTTCTTGAAGATGTATGTATAGTTTTGATTAAGTAAGGCACTTTGGCTTTGATTGAGTCTTTGTATAATTTCTTCACCTGTAAATAGAATCAGTGGTGTCTGTAATTTCCTCAGTGGCTTAGGGTGTAGTTGTTACTAGAGGCTGTGTTGAAGTTTTGCTGGAAACTTCGATGCCTGGTGGCCAGTCAGGCTCCAATGGTGTCAGCAGTGAGCTGAGAGTGCCTGTCCTTGGAACCAGGTTAGCGTATGATGGCACTGGTTTTAGTGGATCCAGCCAGGCTAATTCTTGTTATCCAGCCCCTGGTCAGCAGGACAACAGTAGTAACAGTGATAAGAAAACCCTCTGAGACCCAGGAAGTCTGCACTAGTAGTGGTGGTGTCTAAAGAATGCTGGGTGCACCAGTCCTTAGGCCCCCAGTTGTTGCATGTGAGTGGTTTGTAACCTGTGGTGGTAGTGACAGGTTGAGTGGATCTGACCTCAGATCCTAAAAGGAATGCTCAGGTGCAAATTGTAGGCTGGGCTAGGCGATCCCCAGGTCCTTAGTTGGCATGTTTAGGTACCTGGTGGGGGTGGAGCTGAGCTGAACAGACTTACCCTAAATCTTTTCAGTGATACATGTAGGCACTGGTTTTATAAGCAGAAACAGGGTAATTCCATGATCCTAGTAGAGTGCTTAGTTGGGGATAGCAGCCACTGTTCTGTGGTTCTGTTACTGAAGGAAAGCAGAGTTGCTTGAAGTGGGAGCAGCCATCAGCAGGTGCCAATGGGGTACATGCTTCACTCATGCTTCAGCTCCACAGATGTCTGTAGCAGTGGAGGTTACAGGCAGTAGAATTTGTCCTCTAGGCATTTGGAAATACATGGCTGCCCTATGCTGTAGGTGGGCTAGGTCAGTGCCAGTTGGCCCCGTTGGTGGCAGCTGTGGTGAGGGAGTGTCAGTGTGGCTCTAGGGATATAGAGATGCAGGGGCTATTGCACCCCAGGGCAGGATGTGGTCTAGTGCAGGTTGGGCTCTCAAAATGGCACCATACTGCTTAGGACTTGGGAGTTTGTGGGAACCAGTATGTGCTACCTCTGCAGCAATACCTCTTTTGGTGTCCAGGCAGCTTCCTTAGTCTCGGGTCCCACAAACGTCGAGGGATTATCTCATGGCTAGAATTATATGATTCATAGTTGGAATTTGGATCATTATGTATCTTTCACTTACTCTTTTCCTGAATTAGGGAGCCTGTCCAGAGTTTCCAGTCAATCCTGGCCAAACAGGCTTCCTCTTTTCCCTTTCCTTCCTTGTTTTTCGTGCTTCCTATCACTTCTCTGTTGAATTCTGGTATTCTCTCTTAGATGATCTATTTAGAGTGTAACTATCTATTCACTGTTTTGGTTCCTCTCTGTGGAAGAAGCAAGTACCAGATAGATGTAGTCAGCCATCTTAAAGCCCCAATCATTTTCATAATTTTTAATTTCAAGAATATTCTATAAATTGAATGGGACAATACATAACTTGTTGTTAATGACTTTTATCATTCATCATAATTCTCTGGAGATTCAACCTATTTGTTGTACTTATCAATAGTTTCTTCCTTTTTGTTGCTGAATTGTATTTCATATTATGGATGTACACGTTTAGATGTTTAAGCATTTTTTATTCGTTTTTAGTTTTTGACTATTACAGGTTTTTGAACAAACACAATCTTTGTTTTTCTAGATTAAGCTTAGGAATTTAATCACTGTATCACAGGATAATTGCATGTTTTTCTTTAGAATTTGAATTTGCCAAATTGTTTCCAGGATGGATGTACCATTTGACTACCTCACAGCAATGTATACATGATTCAGTTTCCCTTCATCTCACTAGCACTTGGTATTGCCTCTATTTTTTGCTTTACCCATCCTGAGAGGGGTACAACGATACCTGATTATGGTTTTAGTTTGGATTTCTCTAATAACCAATGGTATTGCCCATCATTTTATCATTTTATGTCTTACTACATAAGTAGATTAATAGATAGATGGATAGATAGATAGATTGACTGACTGAAAAAAGAAAGAGAGATAGACACTAGTTCTTCATATATCTGGTTTACAAATACCCTCTCCAAGCCTGTAGCTTGTAGTTTCATTCTCTTAACAAGATCTTTCACAGAACAAAATGTTTAATTTTGATGAAGTTCAATTAATCAGTTTTTTCCTTTTGTGATTTTTTTATATCAAGTCTTAAGAATTCTTTGCTTAATCCTAGATTCTGAAGGTGTTCTACTTTCTTCTAAAATATTTTTAGTTTGAATTTAATTGTTCAGTTCCTTTTGCATTAATTTTATACAAGGTGTCAGATGTACGTCAAGTTTAATTTTTGTTATTAGTGTTGTTCTTATGAATGTCTAATTGCTCTTGCACAATTTGATGAAAAAGCCATTTTTCAAAGTTCCACTGACTTGCTTTTTCATCTTGCTATACCTTCATGGGCAATTTTTAGCTTCTTCCTTCAAGCGGCTTGGTCTTCAAGTTCTGAGATTCTTTATTCTGCTTGATCTAGTCTATTGTCGAAGCTTTTAAGTATATTTTGTATTTCACTCAATGAATTCCTAAGTGTCAGAATTTGGAACAGCTTTATTAATCTATTATATCTAAATTTCCATCAATATCATACAATATTGACTACTGTAATTATATAATAAATATTGAAATAAGGGCAAATAATTTCTCCCACTTCATTCTTCATTTTCAAAATTGTTATTCTAGAAGTTTTTGGGTTTTTTTAATATTAATTATAGAACAATCTTATTTATAACTAAAAACTGCCGTCTTTTTGACAGACATTTTTCCAGGAGTTTTTCTGAATGTGTATAGCAGTTAGAAAAGAATCGAATCTTTACTATGTTGGGTTTTCCAAAATATAAATACAGTGCATTTTTCCTTAATTTATTTTACCAGATTTTTATAGTATTTTTCTTTTGTGAAAGTCAGTTATATATATTTTTTGTTAGACTTATACACATTTTTTTGGTGACCATAAACTGTATCATATTTTTTATGTTTTGTATATATGTGTTTAATGCTAGTTTATAGTAGTAAATCAATTTTTATATTTTTATCTGAGAGTTTTTAAATAAAGCAATGATGAATTAATGCAAATTTTTCTGCATTAATATAATCATAAGTTGTTTCTTTTGACTGTTAAATGATAGATTATTTTGAGTGATTTTCAAATATCAAACCAATGGTCTGTTCTTAGAATAAATACCACTTACTTGTGGTGTATAATTATTTTTATATATTGATAAATTCAATTTGCTAATATCCTTTTAAGAATCTTGAAATTATATCTATGAAAGACTTGTATCTACATTTTTTATACTGTCTTTATGTGGTTTTAGTATCACAGTAATATTGATTTCATAAAACCTATTGAGAAATATGTCCTCCTCTTTTGTTTTCTGCGGGATATTGTGTAGAAATGCTAAGTCTCTTTTAAACATGTGGTAGAATCTTCTAGTAAAACCAGCTGAGTGCAGATATTTATTATTTAAGAGATTTAAAGTTAAACATTCAATGTCTTTATTTGTTACAAAACTATTCAAATTGTCTATTTTGTAATGATAAGTTTTGGTGGTTTGTGCTTTTGAAAACTGGTCGTTTACAATTCATGTGTAAGTCAATTGTCTTTTAATTTTATTTTGATGTCTGCTGGGACTATTGTATTGTCCTCCTTTTATTCTTGATATTGGTAATCCATCTATCTATCTATCTACTATATATTTCATTTTTCAGTTGTCATGGAGGTTTGTCAACTTTGTTATTCTTTGTGGTTTTAATTTTGATTTCTATAATAGATTATAATGTAGATTATCTACTCATGTAATTATTTACCATCAGATATCTTCTTGGTGAAGTATCTGTTCACATATTTGGTCCATTGTTTATTTTTCTTATTGATGTGCTTTGATAATTATTTCTATAGCTTAGATATAACTCCTTTGCCAGAAATATTGTATTAGTACATTTTTTGCCTGCTATAAAGAAATACGTGAAACTGGGTAATTTATAAAGGGAAGAGGTTTAATTGACTCACAATTCCACATGGCTGAGGAGGCCACAGGAAACTTACAAAAATGGAGGAAGGGGAAGGGGAAGCAGGCGCATTTTTCAAAAGGTGGCATTAGAGAATGAGAGCAAATGAATAAAAACTGCCATTTATAAAACTATTAGATCTTGTGAGAACTCACTCACTCTCACGGAAACAGCATGAGGAAAACCACTGACATGACGAATTACCTCTCACCAGGTCTCTCCCTCAACACCTGGGGATTATAATTTACGATGAGATTTGGGTGGTGACACAAAGCCTCATCATTATCATTTAACACTGACCCCTCCCAATTCTTATGTCCCTTTGACATTTCAAAACCAATCACCCTTCCTAACAGTCTCCCAAAGTCTTAATTCATTCTAGCATTAACACAAAAGTTCACAGTCCAAAGTCTCATCTGAGACAAGGCAAGTCCTTTCCACCTATGAGCCTGTAAAGTTACTTACTTCCTAGATACAATGGGATTATAGGCATTGGGTAAATTCTCCTATTCTAAATGGGAGAAAATGGCCAAAACAATGGAGCTACATGGCCCACGCAAATCCAAAATCCAGTGGGGCAGTAATTAACATTTAAAGCTCCGAAAAGATCTCCTTAGACTCCATGTCTCACATACAGGGCATGCTGATGCAAAGATTCAGTTCACAAAGCCTTGGGCAGCTTCTTCACAGGCTGGCATTGAGTGCCTGTGGCTTTTCCAGATGTACAGTGCAAGCTGTCAGTGGATCCACCATTCTGGGATCTGGAGGGTGGTGGCCCACTTCTCACAGTTCCACTAGGCAGTGCCTAAATGAGAACTGTATATGGGCGCTCCAACCCCACATTTCCTTTCTGCACTGCTCTGACATAGTTTATTCATGACAGTTTGACAGTAGACTTCTGCCTGGACTTCCAGGCATTTCCATACATGCTCTGAAATCTAGGCTGAAGCTTCCCGACCTCAGTTCTTGACTTCTGTGCACCCACAGGCCCAACACCAAGTGGAAGCCACCAAGACCTGGGGCTTGCACTCTCTGAAGCAATGACCAGAGCTGTACCTTGGCCTCTTTTAGCCATGGCTGGACCTGGAGCATCTGGCACAAAAAGCACCAACTCCTGAGGCTGCACAAAGTGGGGATCCTTTGGCCTGGCCCATGAAATAATTTTTCTCTCGTAGGCCTCTGGGCCTGTGATGGAAGGAGGGCTGCTGTGAAGGTCTCTGACACTCTGGAGACAATTTTCACATTGCCTTGGCGATTAACGTTTGGCTCTTTGTTACTTATGCACATTTCTGTAGCCAACTTGAATTTCTACTCAGAAAGTGGGGTTTTTTTCTTTCCTACCTCATGATCAGGCTGCATATTTTCCAAACTTTTATGCTCTGCTTCCTTTTGAATGCTTTGCCATTTAGGTATTTCTTCTGCCAGATACCCTAAATTATTTCTCTCAAAATGTAACGTATTAGGCCAGGGGCAAAATGTCACTAGTATCCTTGCTAAAGCATAAAAAAAGTGTCCTTTGCTCTAGTTTCCAATAAGTTCCTCATCTCCATCTGAGACCACCTCAGCCCAGACTTCCATTGTACATATTACTGTCAGCATTTTGGTCAAAACCATTAAACAAGTCTCTAGGAAGTTCCAAACTTTCTCACATCTTCTTGTCCTCTGAGCCTTCCAATCCGTTCCAACCTCTGCCCATTACTCAGAACCAAAGTTGCTTTCACATTTTTATGTGTCTTTATAACAATACTCCACTCTCGGCAGTACCAATTTAATGTATTAATTAGTTTTTGCAGTGCTATAAAGAAATACTGGAGACTGGGTAATTTATAAAGGAAAGAGGTTTAATTAACTCCCAGTTCTGAATGGCTGGAGAGACCTCAAGAAAATTAGAATCATGGCAGAAGAGGGGGAAGCAGGCACTTTCTTCACAAGGCCACAGGAAGGAGTGAGTAAGGGAGAAAAAATACCACTTATAAAACTATTAGATCTTATGAGAACTCACTCACTATCATGTGAACAGCTTGGAAAAAACCACTCCCATGATCCAGTCACCTCCCACCAAGTCGCTCCTTCAACATCCAGGGATAACAATTCAAGATGGGATTTGGGTGGGGACACAAAGCCTGACCATATCAACTATAATTTCCAAATAATTTTCTCAGAGTATGGTATGCCTTTTTCCCTCCCTAAACAGTTATCTTTCACTATGCCAAATTTGTAATTTTAATGAAGTCCAATCAATTTTTTTCTTTTATTCATCATGCTTTTGGTGTCATATCTAATACTCTGCTAACCAAAGTCATACAGATATATTTCTCTTTTTTCTAGAATTTTTATAGTTTTAGGTTTTACATTTAGTTTTAAAATCTATTTAAGTCTTTTTTTAGTCTAAAATGAGAAGTATAGGCTAAGATTCTCTTTATTGGCATTGGCATTATGAATTATTCATTTTTTCTTCATTGAATTGCCTTTGCATGTTTTTTCATGTTCAGCTGGCTGTATTTGTATAGGGCAGGTTTTTCTTTCTCTATTTAGTTCCTCTAACTGATGTGCCTATTCTTTTTAGTATTTATTTACTATTTTTTGATATGGGATCTTGCTATGTTGTCCAGGCCAGTCTCAAATTCCTGGGCTCAAGTGATTCTTTCATCTCAGCATCCTGAGTAGCTGGGATTATATTTGCAAGCCATCATATTTGGCTCAATGTATACATGCTTTAACCATACCTACTGCCATGATTACTATATCTTTATTATAAGTCAGGAAATTGGGTGGTATGAGTCCTCCAATTCTGTGGGGTTTTTTCCTCAAAATTATTTTGTCTTCCCTCATTCCTTTTCATTTATCTCATCCCCTTGCTCTCTCTAGATATACATATGTATTAGGAATAGTTCATTAATATCTACCAAAACAATTCTAGAAATTTGAGTGTGATTGCATTAAATCTATGGATTCTTTTGAAAATTGACAATATTGAATAATTATAGAATTGAATAATATCTCCTTTTATATATGACTTTCATTTTTTAATAAATATTTTTTACTTTTCATTATATAGATCATTCAAATGTTTGTTGGATTATATTGAAGTATTTCATTTTAGAGAATACTATTATAATAATACTTTTTAATAAAATGTAAATTCTAATTATTTATTACTAGTTTGTAGAAATACAAAGGACTTTTAAATTAGATATTGTAGCCTATAACTTTTCTAAACATATTTGTTAGTTACAGTGAATTCTTCAAGTTTTTTACTTTATACAGCCATGTTTCCTGCAAAAAAGAGACAGTATGTTGATTTTATTCCACAATTTCATCCTTCATTTTTATTTTTCAGAGACTATTTTGATGGCTAAGACTTTCAATATAATGTAAATAGGAGTGATGACAGTGGCAGACTTGCCTTAGTCCTGATTTTAGAAAAAAAGATTTCACTTTTTTCATCATTAGTTGTAGGATTTTTATAGGTACCTTTTTATAAGATTAAATTTTGATCTTGGCACAAATTTCACGTCATTGTGTTAAGATTTTCCACAAAAAGGATGGGGGAATAGGGATTAAGGCAGAAAAAGAAAGTCATTTAGGAAAGAAAAATATTTTACCCTGGTATATAGAAATCATTTAATAAAAAAGTGAATTCCTGTCATCTGTAAACCAGTGATGCATTCTTAAAGTATGATTCCTAGAAGAGCAGCAGAAGCATCATTGGTAACTCAGAAATGCAATCTTGGACCATACTCCAGACTCCAGTTTCTGAATCAGAAACTGGAGGTGGAACCCAGCAAGTCTGCCTTTTAACAAGTCCTCCAGCTGATTCCAATGTACACAACAGTTGGAGTACCACCAATCTAAACCATACGCTGTAACCCATAATATGTTTAAATACTTAACAAAATGGCACAGCACATTAGGAGAACTTGTTTGTCAAATAAGAGCACATTCTCATCAGCTCTGCAACCAAGAACAGACCTTAATCAACTTAGGTTTATAAAATCAAAAAACCCACACCCTGGGACCAATCTAACTGGAACATAAGAACAAAGTCAATTCCATTTCCTAGTGTTCCAACTGATGGAACTTTACCTCCCTGTCTAGAAAGCAGGACTTTATTCTGCTCTAACATTTTATGCCTGCCTGCTCTGTAGCAAACGATTTCCTATGTGAGTTCCTGATCCCCTTCTGTTCTGACCTGGTAGTCACACCTGTCAGCAAGGTCTGTAGGTTCTGGCTTTTGGATTCTGGCAAAACATCAAAACTGCTGAGTAAGTAATCTCTTAGTAGTTTATAACTGTAGTTTTCAATATTTTGGAATCAGCAGAATTACTTCTTCAAATGAAACTTCACGAGAATTTCAGTTTATAAAATGAATCTATGTGGAGCCATTGTTAAGAAATGGAGGAACTGAGTGATAGCTAAGGCAGCAAAGAGGTAATCCTAGGTTCTTTTCCTGTTTTGTGAGCATTTCAGACTTTATGACATGAGAATTTTAGGCTTTATGAAAGTCACTGATTAGGTAATCACTCATAACTGGGAGACCTTGAAAGCTGAAAAATCAGAATACCTGGACACCAGTAGCATTCCGAGTCCAATATTTTAAACCAAAAATGATTTATATTCTTAGTGAAACCCATCAGTTAAATGGCCTTAAAATTTTATACTAAATGGAATGTTAAAAAGAGGAAAAGTGTGACAAATTTATTGGGTCACAATCAGTAAATGCATTTTTCACTTTCAAGGTTGGATTCATGTTTCCTAGATATATTCACTTCTTCAGGTTCAAAGCATGGGTAGATCTTGTTCACTTTATTTTACAAGAACTCTTACCAGCATGCCATTTATATCTTCACATCGAATAATCTTCACAGACTGCATGAAGTTACCAAATTATATTAACCTAAAGTTAAGTGACCAGAGCTTTTTTCTTCTTTTTTCGTTTTCTCAAACTCAGTTGGAAAAAATAATGATAGTGAAATAAGCACAAAAGCTATGAAAAAATGACTATGGCCAAAAACATATGATGACATTTAATATGATTTGGTTGTGTCCCCACTGAAATCTAACTTGAATTGTAACTCCCAGAATTCCCACGTCTTGTGGGAGGGACCCTGGGGGTAATTAATTCATGGAGGCCAGTCTTTCCCATGCTATTCTTGTGATAGTGAATAAGTCTCACAAGATCTAATGGGTTTATCAGGCGTTTCTGCTTTTCTGCTTTTACTTCTCTCTCATTTTCTCTTGCTGTTGCCAAGTAAGAATAGTCTTTTACCTCCCGCCATAATTCTGAGGCCTTCTAGCCATGTGGAACTGTAAGTCCAATTAAGTCTTTTTTGGTTACCAGTTTCAGGTATGTCTTTATCAGCAGCATGAAAACGGACTAGTCCAATACTGATAATGACAGGTCTATTGTCTTTTGCTTAAATATTCAGTGGAAAATGTTTGCACAGTACTCTCTCAAGCATTTTGATGAAAGCTACTGTTTACTTTAGGGAAGTGAAAGTGTATTTATTGTGGAGGAGCTTTCTTTTACTTTCACCATGTTAAAGAAACTGTGTAGAAAACATACATTTAAAAGATCACAACAAAGAGCAGAATTACCAACTGGCTAGTCACTGAAATTTAACGGTATCTTCAGGTACTCAAAAATAGGTTTGTAATTAATTTACTTTGATTCGCAAAAGTCTTAATAACTATCTACATCCTCCCTCATTGTCTAGAGGAGAGTAATACAGAAATCATTAGTAATTTCCTCACTTCTAATTATGTATGCAAATATTCATTCACAGCTTTGAGAAATATCCCTAAGTAATTATAAATATGGATCACATTCTGCTTTAAATTATTCCAAAAGTTAAAACAATGAATGAAATTTTCTTTAATATTGCATGAATCACCACTGTCCTAACACAGTTTCTCAGATATGTATTCAAGGTATTCACAAACTGCAGTTTTAGACAGAGTTTATATAACACACAGCATTTATCATCTTACTTGTCTCTTGTAGAACAACAAATGGGCATGTTTTCTAAGTGTTTAAATAATTATTAGAGACAGGTTCTTATAGCATCTCTTCGAGGTGTATAGCAACTAGCCGTAAGGAAACAAATGGAATACCAAGATAGATCAAAGACTTGGTAAGAGATTGTAAATAAGATTTTTTCAGGCCTCAGAACTACATTATCTTTATTCACTGAGAAATATATGTGCAGAATATGAACACATTTGGCAATAACACTGAATTGGGCATTCTTATTCTCCATTTGAAGTTATAAATTAACTTACTTTCTCTAGAAAACTATGTATTTACTGTGTATCCCACATTTAACTCAAATCAGAACTTGATAGGCATAT
Organism: Cebus imitator; assembly: GCF_001604975.1. Classification (NCBI taxonomy): domain Eukaryota; kingdom Metazoa; phylum Chordata; class Mammalia; order Primates; family Cebidae; genus Cebus; species Cebus imitator. The sequence goes on along the minus strand of NW_016107678.1, from coordinate 940,723 downwards.
AAAAAAGACATCTAACAGTTACTTGTTGGAAAGACTTCTGGTTCAGAAATAGTGACAAGAAACAACTGGCTTAAATCTCCTCCACAGAAAACCAAAAACAAATACATAGTGCTGAGATTATCACCAGCAATATCCCAGAACTCAGATAAGAGGATAAAACAGTTTCCAGAACCAAAGGGAAGTGAAAAGACTCAAAGCCCATGGAAAGAGAATCAAACTTCCACATTTATGATGCCCCCACCCCGAAAATGCCCCCTATCAAGTCCATGAGAATTTTATAACTCATGATTTTTAGAGAGGGAAAAATGAGATTAAGATGGACTGCCAGCTTCCCCGTCATTCCCTGGCAGGATACCTGTCCTTACTTCAATCCACATAAATCACCAACAGTGTCTGAAGGGAGGAATATCCCTGAGAATCACCTAAATAAAGGAGGGAGGCAGGACTACAATCACCTGCTGTGGAAACTCTGATCTATAACTCTGCCAAAGGTGTTGGCATATCAGAGTGGCTGTTCAGAAACATCACATTGTAGAAGGTTTGTTCCACAGGTCCCCTGAACACACACTTGTAGCCAGCCTTCCCACACTATTGGAATACCCACTTGGGGAACTTTCCATTCTGACCTTCAACATGATTGTTTACTAGAACTGAGACAAACCAGACTTAAAGGCCATCGAGTGCTGAAAAGGAGGCAGTGTGACCTAGTTGGGGTAAAAATAAAAACATCAACAGGTAAATTACAAAAAAAAAAAAAAAAAAACTAAGGAAATAAATAAAAAAAAAAAAAAAAAAAAAAAACTAAGCAAACATATCCTACAAAAGAAAACAAAACAGGCTGTGCATGGTGGCTTATTCTTGTAATGCCAGCACTTTTTGAGGACAAGGCGGGGGGATCATGAGGTCAGGAGTTCAAGAGCAGCCTGGCCAAGATGGTGAAATCCCATCTATAATAAAAATACAGAAGTTAGCCAGGCATAGTAGCTGATGCCTGTAATCCCAGCTACTTGGGAGGCTGAGGCAGAGAATTGCTTGAACCCAGGAGGTGGAGTTTACAGTGAGCCAAGATGGTGCCACGGCACTTCAGCCTCGGCTATAAAGGGAGACTCTGTCTCAAAAAATAAATAAGTAAATAAATAAAACCAAAAACAGACAAACAAAACCCAGAAAGACTGGAATAAATAATTTTTCAGTGCAAATATACAGATGTACATCTACAAGGAAAAGACAAAAAACAAGAAACCATGAACTCTTCAAATGCACAAAGCAAGGAACCAGTGACTGACTCCACCAGGACAATGATATGTGAATGCTCTTAATAAAATTCTAAATAGCAGTTTTAAGGAACCTCAGTGATTTCCAAGAAAACAAAGAAAAGCAGTCCATACATTTATTAGACATATTTAACTAAGAGATTGAAATAATTTTAAAAATCAAACAGAACTCTTCTAAGAAAAACATTTGCTGAACTGAGAAATACATTAGAGGTTCTCACCAGCAGAATGGACCAGTGAAGCAGTAAGCATGAAGACAGACTATTTAGTAATATATATGAGGAGAAAAAAGAAAAAAAGAATGAAAAGGAACAAAGCTCACCTACAAGATATAGACAACTACCTCAAAAGATCAAATCTAAGAAATATTGCTTTAAAAAAAAGCTGAGAAAAAAACAAGAAGTAGAAAGCTTATTTAAACAGAAACTTTCCAAAATTTGAAAAACAGACAAATATTTAGGTACACGAAGGTGAGAGAACACTACATAGCTTGACTCAAGTAAGACTACCTCAAGGTAGAAATTGACCAATTTCTCAAAGGTCAAAACAAGTAGAGGATTCTAAAAGGAGTAAGAGTAAGAAGGAAACAAATTGTAAAAGAGCTCCAATTTATCAGGGAGCAGACATCTTAATAAAAACCACAAGACCAACAATGTGTGGGGAGACATTTTCCATGTACTGAAAGAAATAAACTGTCATTTAAGAATATTTTATCCAACAAACATATCTTTTACATATGAAAGAGAAAGTCTTTCCCGGACAAACAAAAGCTGAAAAAAATTGCCAACCCTAGACTTTTTTATAAGAATTGCAAAAGGGAGTTCTTTCTTCTGAAAAAAATCTGAAGAAAAAAACCCCACCAACATTGAAGAGAAAATATTTGAAGGTACAAAACACACTGGTAAAACTAAGTACATGAACTAACCCAGAATACTCTAATACCATATTTGCAGTATCCAATTCAAATGTAACTCTAATATAGAGCCCAAAGACAACTCTGTCAAGAATAATAATAGTAATAGCAACCTGTGAAGAGATAGGCAACATTAAAAGACGTGAATTAACACAACGTAAGTCAAAGTATAATAAAATAAAGTTGATGTAGAGTATTTCTTTTCATTCTTTTTGTAATCTAAGATGGCATCTTTATTTAAAATAACTTGTTGTATCTATAATATCTATATGATGTTTCTTGTAAGTCACATGGTAACTGCAATGAAAAAACATGTAATAGATTCATTAAAAATCAAAAGCAACACGTTAAAACATACCCGCAGAAAAAATCACCCAACCACAGGAAACACAGTAAGAAAAGAAGAAAGAGAGAAGAGTTACAAAATAACCAGTAAATAAAGAACAACGTGGAAGTAGTAAGCCCTTACTTATCATTAAAATACTGAATGTAAATGGATTCAGTTCTTCAATTAAAAGGCCTAGAGTGGTTGAATGAATAAAGAAACAAGACCCAACTATATGATGCAGATTCAAAAAAAAAAAAAAAAAAAAAAAANAAAAAAAAAAAAAAAAGAAAGAAAGAAAAATTTCACATATAAAGACACATTTAGACTGAAATTAAAGGGATGGAAAAAATATTCCCTGCCTCTGGAAGCCAAAAAATAGCAGGAGTAGCTATTCTTATATCGCATAATATAGGATACAAACCAAAAACTTTAAAAACACACAAAAAGATCACTATGTAATGATAAAGGGCTCAGTTTAGCAAGAGGACATAACAATTTTAAGTATCCATATACCCAACACCAAAGTGCCCAAGTATATAAAGCAAATATATTAATAGATCTAAAAGAAAAGATAGATTACAATACAATAATCACAGGAGACTTCAACACTGCACTCTCAGTAATAAGAAGATAATGCAGACAAAAATTAACAAAGAAACATTGGAATTAAACTACACACTAGATCAAATAGGCCTAGTGGACATTTATAGAACATTTCACTCAACTGCTGCACAATACACATTCTTTTCGCCAGCACATGAAACATTTTCTTGAATAGACCATATCATAGGCCACACAATAAGTCTTGACAAATTAAAAAAGGTAGAAATCATATTGATTATCTTTTCTGACCACAGTGAATAAATTTAGAAATCATTAACAAGGGGAACTTGGAAAATACACAAACACTTTGAAGTTAACATGCTCTAAAACTAGCAATAGGTCAGTGAAGAAATTAAAAAGGCAATTTAAAAAATGTTAAATCAAAATAGAAATGCAATATAGCAAAATGTATACAATATAGCAAAATCAGTACTAAGAGGAAAGTTTACAGACATATACTTCAAAGAAGTATACATCAGAGTTTACAAGAAAACTGTAAAAAGACTTCACATAAACAACCAAATGATTCACCTCAAGAAACTAGAAAAGCAAGAACAAAGCAAATGCATAATTTTTAGAAGGAGACAAATAATAAAGATAAGAGCAGAAATAGCTAAAATTGATACCTTATAAAAGAAAATAAAACAGAAACAGAAGACCAACTAAATAAGTTGGTTTTTTGAAAAGATAAACAAAACCAACAGACCTTTAGGTAGACTAAAGAAAAAAGGACAATCCAAATAAATAAAATCAATAATGAAGAGGAACACAATTCAGACCACAGAACACAAAGATCAACAGAGAACGTTATGAACATCTACATGTCAACAAATTGGAAAACCTGAAGAGATGGGTAAATTGCTGGACACATACAACCTACCAAAATTGAACTATGACAAAATAGAAAACCTCAACAAATAAATAATTTGTAACAAGATTAAAGCTGTTATAAAAAATATCTCATCAAAGAAAAACCCAAGACATGATGGCTTCACTGTTGAATTCTACCAAACATTTAAAGGAGAATTAATAACAATTCTACTCAAACTCTTCAAAAAAATTAAGAGAAGAAAATTCTTTCAAACTTGTTATGCAAAGCCTGAACTAAAACCAGACAAAGACATAACCAAAAAAGAAAACTACAGGCCAATATCCTTAATGAATACAGTTCCAAAATCCTCAACAAAATATGAGTAAATATGACTTAACACATTAAAAAGATCATTCACCATGAACCAGTGGGATTCATCCCAGGAAAGCAAGTGATGAAAGCAACACATGCAAATCAATAAACATGATACATTGTGTTAATAGAAGCAAGAACAAAAATCATACTATCATATCAATAGATGCTGAAAAAGCATTCAATAAAATTCAACATTCCTTTATGATTTAAACCCTTCGACAAACTTGTTATGGAAGGAAAATACCTAAAAATAATACAGGCTATATATGACAAACCCACAATGAACATCGTAGTGAACAGGGAAAAAATGAAAGTCTTTCCTCTAAGATCAGGAACAAGACAAGGATGCCCACTTTCACCACTTTTATTAAACATGACACTGGAAGCCCTGGCCAGAGCAATTAGACAAGAGAAAGAAAGAAAGGACATGCAAATTGGAAAGGAAAGAGTGCAATTAGGCTTATACTCAGATAACAAATTGTAATACTTAGAAATACCTTCACCAAAAAAAAAAAATTGTTAAATATGATAAATAAATTTAGTAAAGTTACAGGATACCAAATGAACCTCCAGAAGGCAGTAGCATTTATATACATCAGCAGCAAACAATCTGAAAATGAAATAAGAAAAGCAATCCCATTTGCAATAGCTACTAAGAATATAAAATATTTATGTATCAATTTAATCAAAGAAGTGAAACGCTGTATAAGAAAAACAATAAAACACTGATGGAAGACATTGAAGAGGACACACACACACACACACACACACACACACACAAAATTGAAAAATATTCTATGCCCCTGAATTGAAAGAATTAATATTGTTAAAATGAAAATACTGCCCAAAGAATTTGTAGATTCAATAAAATCTCTAAATAATACCAATGTCCTTCTTCACAGAAATGTAAAAGCAATTCTTAAAGTTATATAGAACTACAAAAAAGAGCCATATATACAACTCTGAGCAAAAAGAAAAAAAGCTGTAGACATCATACTACTTGACTTCAAAATATACTACAGCTATAGTAACTAAATAAGCATGGTACAAGCATGTATCTAACAATAGATAGATAAAGCAATGGGAAAGAACAGAGAGCCCAGATATAAACCTATGCATTTATGGCCAACTTATTTTTTGACGAAAATACTAAAAACAAACACTGGTGTAAAGACAATTCATTCAATAAATGTTGCTGAGAAAACTGAGTAACCATATACAGAAGAATGAAACTAAACTCCTATCTCTCACCATATAAAAGAATTGAATCAAGATTAATTAAAAACTTAAATCTATGACCCAAATCTATTTAACTTCTAGAATAAAGTTAAATGCTTATGAGATTGTTCTGTGCAAGAAAATTTTGTGTAAGACCTTAGAAGCTTAGGCCACCAAAGCAAAAAAGATAAATAATATGATATCAAGTTAACAATGTTCTTTGCAGCAAAGAAAACAGTCAGCAAAGTGAAGAGATAACCCACAGAATGGGAGAAAATATTTGCAAATTATTCATCTAATAAAGGATTAATAGCCAGAATACCCAAAAGGAGCAAAAACAACTCTATTTGGAAAAAAAAATAATCCAGCTAAAATTGGGCTAAGAATGTGGGTAGACAGTTCTCAATAGAAGACACAGAAGTGAGCATGAAATATATGAAAAAATGTTCAATATTCCTAATCATCAGAGAAATAATTACAATAAAATGTCATTTCATATTGGTTAAAATGGCTTTTAAAAAAAGACAAGTAATAACAGATGCTGGTGTGGATGTGGAGAAAGGAGAAACCTTGTAAACTGCTGATGGAAATGTAAATTAGTACAGTCACTAAGGAAAATAATATGAACTTTCCTCAAAAAACTAAAAGTAGAACTCTCATATGATCCAGCAATTCAACTACTTGGTATATATCCCCCCCAAAAAAAAATGGAAATAAGTATATCAAGGATACCTGCTCTCCCATGTTTATTTCAGCAATATTCACAATGGCCAACATATGAAATCAACTTATGTGTCCATGAATGTATGAAGGGATAAAGGAAATATGGTATATATACACAATGGCATATTTTTTAGCCATAAGAAAGAATGAAATTCTGTCATTTGCAGCAACATGGATAGAAATTGAGGTCATTAAGTAAAATAGGCCAAACACATCAAGACAAATACCACATGTTCTCACTCACATGCGAAAGTTAAAAAAGTTATCTCAAAGACAGACAGTAGTGGTGATTACCAGGGGCTGTGAAGGGCAAGAAAGAGGGACGATGAGGAGAGGTTGATTAATGGATATAAATATGCAGTTTGACTGAAGAAATAAGACCTAGAATTTGATAGATCAATAAAGTTGCTACTCTTTACAATAATCTCTTATATATTTCAAAAGAGCTAGAAGAGAATAATTTAAATATGTTTAGCACAAATAAAAGACAAATATTTAAATCATAGAATCCAAATTATACTAACTAGATCTTTATAAATGTAAAAAATGTATTAAATTATCACCTGTACCCAGAAGATATATACATTATATATTAATTTTTAAAAAAATAACAATTATTTGCTGAAATTCACAGCAGCTTTGTGTGAATATAGACAGTGATGAGTATTAAAGATTGTTCAATCAGTTATGAAAAAGGCATGAAAGAAAAATTTTTATGAAAACAAAACATTTTTTTTTTCTCTTTAGGGCAAAAGGGTTTAATCAAAAGATTTAATTAATGCTTTTGAAATTAGCATTTGATTTACAATCTACTTAGTGAGTTTAGTGTGAACAAGACTGACTTCACCTATCTAAATAAAATATTTTCCTCAGCAAATTAGCCCTTGAGAGAAGAAAAATTACAAAATCTGAATTGACCTTTTTAAATATATATCTTTTAACTGCTGCTTTTACACAGAACCTGAATTCCATTCCCATACTCAGTCTCTTCTCAAATTATCTTTACCAGACCCTTATCAATTTTATTTTATTAACCTCAACAGTTCTCAGATCCACATCTCTGTGGAGCCCATGAGGAAGAACACTAAGTATATAAGCAGGAAACCCCAGGCTGGGTTGGCTTAGACTCGAGACAGGCAGGAGGAGTATTTCCTATTGACAATAGAAAACAACAGTGGGAACGCAGGCATTCATAAGGAGATGTCTTCAGCTTGGGCGTGATTCAATTTGTATTTACAACATAGTATCATAAAAATCTATAAGCCACTTCCTCTTTTTATGAAAAAACAGTTCTCATAAACTCATGGGCAGCCATAAGCTTTTAAAGGGAGCCACACCATAGACTTTGATTTCCATTGTTTATCCACCACCTGTATAATAATGTTACTATTACTAAAAATAGATAATGTTTAGTAAGTTCTTGTCATGAGCCATATTGGAACAACTATATAAACATAAAGGTAGTAAAATCAAAAATGAAAATCTTGGGTAACATAAGTAGGAAGCCTATTTTTAGAAATAGGACATTGTTATCATAGAGGGATTCTGGCAAATATGCAACCCTACGTTATAGTTACAGGTGTCACATTAGGATGTTAATGGGTCATTTCTCTAGGTGCTATAGACTGGCTTTGGGTCTTTGGGTAAATTTTAACCAAAAGATTATACAACTAGAATCAAGTTTTCTAAACTGTTAACAAAATTGGATTAAAGCAGTTCATGCTAGTTTTCACTAAAGCACAACCTCCTTAATTATATATCCCATTAACATGGAATTCAGGAATATGAAAGTCCACCATGCAAATAGTATTTTAGTTTCTCAGGCCACAGACCTTGGAATTATCACTGACAATTCTCTTTCTCTAACACCCTTTGTTCAATTTCTCAGAAAATCCTTTTGACTCTACCTTCAAAATCTGGCCATTTTGCACCATCTTCACAGCTACCACTCTTGTTTTAATCCACCATTATTTCTCACTTGAATGTTTCAATAGCCTCCTAACTGGTCTTTTGCTTCCATTCTTGCCCTTACCTACTGTTCAAAGAGGATTCAACTGATCCTTTTAAAACTCATTTGCTTCTCAGTTCAAAATCCTCCATTGGCATTCTATTTCACTCAGAATAAAAGTCAAGGTTCTTATGAGACTTATAAGGCCTGACTTGATCTCCACCTCTAATCTCTTTGCTATCCAGCCCCATCTCCAATTACTTTCAGCTTTGTTCATTCTGTTCCAGTCATCTTTGCTATTTCTTAATACCTGAGCCATGCTCTTTTATTGGGGACTTTATAAGAGCTGTTTCCTCTGCCCAGAATTTTCTTCCCCCAGAGTCAATGTGGTTACCTCCTGTACCTTCTTCCAACCTCTGTTCAAATGTCATCTTTTCAATAAGTTTTACCCTCACCATCCTATTTAAAATGACAACATCCTTTAGATAACATCCTCCTTATTATGCTGTAGTTACTTTTTCTTTTACAATCTTAGATCCCTAAAGGAATTTTTGTTCAGAGATCCAAGAGCATACTTGAAGCATTCTTAGATAGCTGTCAACCAGATAAACCTAGCCATACCCACTGATCTGCTACACCATTTGGCTATAGCAGGGAAGCATTCCCTTTGAAAAATAGCACCCCAAGTGGAATTGTTCTTTATAATACCATTGGGAAGCCAATAATTTTCTTCTTCATTAAAAAACATCAGTTTTCCACCCAACAAATTCATTTCTATTTCAAAGCATTCTTGTGAGGAAATGTACAATGAGATTCTCATAACTGAGTATATTGATTCACTGCTGTGATGACAGCACTTTCAAAATAGTCTCTGAGAATCAGAAAAAGAAAAAACACTTAGGAATTCTGTAGGTGCTGAAAATATATCATTGCTTTGTGTATTTGCTCAAAAATCCTCTTGACTGAGAGGGGAAATTTTTTAAAGAGGCCAAAATATTTTATCTGAGAAAGTAAATGAAACAAACTTGTTCTGGTTGTTTTCAGGAGTTCTAGAAGCTTTACAAGGTAATGTTTAGTGAAAAAATTAAGTATTAACAGAAATGAAGAGGATCAGATAGCTTTTATTCTATGAGACAACAATTTCATTCTGCATAGCAATAGATGAGCTCTTATCAGTGAGTGCTTTCTAAACAAACCCTAGCATTCTAGGATAGTGTCACTGAATGCAGGTTTATAATTACATGAAACATGAAAAACAGTTCAAGTTTATGGTTACTTCTCTTACAGACTTAAATTTAGGTTGCCTTAGATTTGAAGCTCATCGGGAAAAACTTCTACACTAGATATGTTTATCTAGTCACCGCAGCCCAACTAGGCTTTTACAGTAAAGTATAGTATAGCAAACTCCACAGAACAGCACAAACACTTTGTCACAGCTGTTAAATGGGTCCTAAATGGTTGCTTCTCTTATGGGAAATCCGAGAAACCAACTGAACAATCATCAGAGCAATTAATAGATTTCAGTCAAGTCAATACAGTTTGGTATTGATCGTTCTTCTCTTCCCATCTCTCATCATCATCTTTACCCCCACTCTTTCAACCATTAGGAAGTATGTTTGAGGTTTCAGGGTTTCCTTCCCCACATTCCACTCCTCTCCCCATTGGAATCCTCTAGACTTTACTCCCTCAGGATTCTTCTCTGAGATATAATTTCTTTCCATGTAGCTCAATTTAATTTTAAGTTTCTTCTCTTAGGATTTCTTAACAGGAATTTTTCACCTTATTTTTGACACAGACTGATTCTATTTCCCATTAGAATTTTAGAATCAGTCTCTTGAGTAGTAATTGGCAGAAATATTTCTTTCTGATTAATCAGCAATTCACCATTTGCTGTTGCTATTTTTTTAAGTCAGAAACTCCCTGAGCAGTCAAAAAATTGTTTTAAAAAATACAAATAGGATTTTAATAGATGTAATGCCATAGTAGGCATGTTTGAGAAATGCTGGCTTAAGTCAAATTAATAGTTTCATCTCAGATTTCTGTTTTGTTTTGTTTTATCCATATGCTTGATGAATCTATAAAAGGTGATATAGTATAATTCCCAGAATTATTTAAACTGGAGAGTATTTTAGACTAATATGAAAAAATAATTTAGAAAATTATATCTTAAAGGACCAGTAATATAAATATTTCTTTTAAAAAATACATTTAGTTTTTTTTTAATTTCCTGATTAAATGGTTAATAAAAATATCAGAGTTCTAAGAAAAATTTATTTACAACATCAGGAAGGGTACGTAAGTACATCACATGTCAGTAATACTACCCTTTGTCACACAAAAAATGGAAGTCTAAAATAGCCATCAGACACCAAACTGCATTTTGGTAAGATGTTCAGTGTTAAACCTGTTAAACAGACTGACTCAAGTAAAAAAGGAAACACTTTTCTAATTATTTGTTTGTTCTAATTCTATCTTTTAAAAGTAACATTTTAAAGACTACATTTATTACTATTCATCTTATCATTATGGTAGAAAGAATTTTGAGCTAAGGTAAAAAGGCAAAATCAAGTAACAACTATGATTTTTATCAGCTAGGATATTGGTCCAGCGGAGTTTCTATGTCATCCTTCAAAGGAAAAATAATAATAATACAGTTTAATGACATTCAGTGTTCATTACTGAGAATTCACAATGGTTCAGGCCTTATGCTATGTGGCAGGTACATAAAACAACAAACTCCAATGTTTGTGGGCAATCTAGCCGGGGGAAATAAACATAGCTTTTACGAAAACAACATAAAATGGTGAAGAAAAAGATGGACCAAAATGCAAATGTAACAGAGAGGTAAATACTTATAGGGTTGACAGCAGAAAAAATTTTCCAGGGGTACCTTGAGTCGTCATTAAGAAATTGTCATTCTTTAGTGTCAGGGCATTGGAAAGGAACTTAGCTAAGGCCGCAGAATCAGCCTCTGGAAAGGTGTGGTAATGTGGAAGAGTATGGCAAGTTTTGGAAACCATGGGTGTCATGGATCTTTTCCGTGATAGGCAAAGACTGCACCTTGGAAACTCTCATGTGTAAGCTAAGAAACTCGGACTTATTTTGCTCTGGCAGGAGAAAAGTTTACCGGGTTTTAGCAGTGTGATGACCTGAGCATGCATATGCTTTTGTTAGGGAAACAGGAACATAGGAGAGCCACGGCAACATCATTTTAAAATCAACTTTATCTTAAAACTAGCAAAGCAGATTCCTTGTCACTCATGAGCAATGGTCATTAGATGTTTACAGTTATGGAGCAGTTTAGTAATGCTTTCCCCCAAGAACAAACTCCTCTGATGGCGGGAATGTTCAGATTTCCCGGTATTGTATAACAACATATGCTTTTAAGATAGTTCTAGTCATGTTTGATGTACTTAGGCACTAAAATGCCAAATATAACTTTCTTTAAATCAACAAAGTACTAAATTTTGTCATGTTGTCACCTTACCCACAAGTAGACATAACTTAGCCTAGCTTTTACATAGATGAGGCCCCTATGTAAGAAGAGTTTAAAACAAAGATGATGTGTTCCTCCTCTTGCTTTCTGGGAACACCCTACTCCGTAGCTGAGTAGCACTCAATAAACTATCTCTTCTCATGAACTCTGTGACTTGCATTGAATTCCTTCCTGTGCAAGATCAATGAACCCTATCTAGAGGTTTGGATAGGTCCAGCAACACTAAACAGATTATACCACCCAGGATGGGAAAAAGATGATCATCTACTCTACTTTCCCATAAATTTGTTTGGAGAATCAGTTTCTTTCTAGAACTTTCCATGATACAAACACAAGGTATTTGTAGGATGCTCCTCTCAGAGTAATGCTTTTACCAGGTTTTATAATATAAAGTCTACATTTAAAATTACCCCTTTTTATTTTCTGATATAAATGGTGGATTCCCTTTAGATTTCCTGTCATGAAATGAAATTCTAGAGAAATGCCACAAAGTCACATAGCAAGGTTTAGGAGTAGACGTCATATGGAAATTTTACAAAAGCCAAGGATCAGCCAGTGTAGAGTTGATACAGTTACACAATACTATTTCCCTCATTGTCCCCCAGAGGTGTGTGATGAGGCCAGGTTGCTGCAGGGCCTGCAGTGTGAACACCTATTTCCTCCTCCCGGTTTTCCCCCATTATAAAGGTCAACTCACCAATGAGGAGGTTAGAGGCTGTCAAAGCAAAAAAGCCTTGATTCATGCACCAGCTCTTTACAGGCATTAACTGCAATACAGGCTGTCCAGCATCCAGAGACCTGAAGACCTGTGGGATACTGCAAGCCCCTTCCATAGGATAGTCATTAGTTAGAAGAAAACCTGAGCCTGGGGACAGTTCCTGCCTCTGATGATAATTGGACCTTACAATCCAAGCTATCTTGTCCAGAAAACTTGAATAAGTTCCCAGGGTAATTTTTCTGTTATTCTGCTTATTTCTTTGTAGCTCTATATTGATAATTTAGATGCTTTAGAAAGTTTGTGTATTTCAGAGATGCTCTTTGTAATGTGCTGTCATCCATGTAGTCCGAATCATGTAATAGATGTAATATCACCAACTCTATTTTTCTTTTCCTTTTTAAGGCCTCCCAGGCTGGGAAACACTAAATTAAACATTAAATTGTAGTCTGATTTTTAAAATTGCTAAATTTTATAAAACTACTTTGAATTATTATTTAATAAAATACATTGTGTGGCTCAGATAATTAAATCACAACAAAATGTCCAATGTACAATGAAATACGAATGATAATGATAGAGACAGCAGACAGCCAAGGGTCCTTGGTGAAACCCTGCCTTCAAGCCTAAAACAGCCTTAAGGCTGAAAAACCAGACTGCTGGTGGTAAATGAAGCCTAGCCTTTTCCAATTGATCCTTTCTGAATAATGCTAACCTGCACACTAGGAGGATGGGGTGGAGTTCAGAAAGTTTGCACCGTTTGCAAGGGGTGCTGAGGGGTGAGCCTGGCCCCTCTTGTTCCTATGTGGTGACCTGGGATTCAATCTGTGAGGCAGGAAACCTGACAAGACTCTCTCACAATTTGCTGAGAGTTATTTTTTCTTTTCCCTTTTCATCCAATAAATTCCATTTTTCTTACCTTTCTATGTGTCTGTGAGCCTAACTTTTCCTGGTCGTGGGACAAGAGCACTGTTTTAGCTGAACTAAGCAGAAAGTTCTCCAACACTTTCGGCATCCAGTCATAGGGCTTGAGGAAGGATGGGTAACATACAAACCAAAATATCTTTTTTTTTTTTTTTCTTCCACTTCTAAGCCTTTTTTCCTCAGACTTCTGAGAGTAGAGAAAATTATGCATCACCCGACCACATCACTTCTGGTCATCAGGCATGTTGGCCTTTTCTCTTTTCAGGATGAACTGGTGAACTGGTGGCTCCCCCGCTCCCCTGTTAAGTTTAGGAACCCACTGGCATGAGAATTACAGGTTTTTCCCCCAGGCATCTTTCCAACCCTCCACTTTGTAACTTTTTTTCCGTTTCGCCATCTGTCAGCAGTTAACTTTTATGTTAAAGGCTTTTCTTCTTTTTAGAAAGTATTTTACTAGACAGGACCCCAACTATCACTGTTTATATTCTATGTAAAATTTTAATTATTAAAAAGAATTTGTGGGATTGGTCTTAAGCTGTAGTGAATCCAGTGTGCTTTGCGTAACTTTATGTAGTTCAGTAGCAAACTTTGCTGCAGGCCTCCATCTTGTTTTACCGTGATCTGTAACTACATGGCAATGTTTTGTTCTAGACTCCGCCACTTTACAATGACAGCTGGGTTCAATTCTGGCTTAGAGAGTGACTACTTTAGGTTGATATCTGTATGACTTTTCCTATTGGCTATAATCTTCCCCTCTATAAACAACTTCTAGCCTTTTTCTTAAGGCTTCCTCTCTCTGGGTTTCCTTTAAAGATTTTAAATTTTGTAATAACTGCTTATGCCCTTTGAAAATACCTCATATACTCACAGTTAAATCATAACCTTAATTGAGGCTTGTTGGTTTTAATATTTGCTGTCTGGTGCAGCTAAAGTTGTGGGTAGTAAGGGAGTTAGGAGAATTTTCATAGAGAGAACTCAGCTTAATTACAAGTAAATATCCAAGTTATAGGTATATTTAAAAGGCCTTTACATTTTTCTCTTCTGGGATCTTGTTTTGCTGGAAAAGGTTTTTCCTATTAACTGATTCTTTTTCAGTTGACTCAATTCTTTTTCCCTGTCTTGTCTTGCCACTTTTAATGCATGCATAAGAGGCCAATAATCCAATTTAGAGATTAGCAAATGAAATATACAGCCAGTGGATTTTCTTCTGCCTGTCTATGTAGTTATACATGAGTTTTATGTGCTGTCTATGTAGTTATATGTGGGATGTGTGTGATGTCTATTTAAAAAAGAGCTCTAATTAATTGGCCTAAATAAAAACAGTTGCTTGGATCAAATACTTCTTTAAGATAAAAGTTGTGGTGCTTTTTAGTTCATGTGACATTAACCTTTGAAAAATAAAAACTGCCTTAAAAATTGTTAGTAGAATGCAGAGGTCGTCAAAATATAAATAGGTGAACTAAATTATGAAGGTCAGGTACTAGGTTTGCTAAATGTTTTGAGGTTATAAACTGCCTTTTTAGTCTTTGAGAACTGTTCGACTTTCTGCCTAACAATTAGAAGGCTTGGGAACATATGGAACTAACCACACCCTTAATTACGCTGAAAGGAGTCAAACCTTCAAAACGTGGCTGCACACAGCACACAATTAAAACATTACCAGGTTTTTCTTAAAGTTAAAAATTGCTAGGAGCTACCACTCTAACAGGTAATTTAAAGTAGTGGAAATACATTTACATGCAAGGTGTATAAAAACAGTAAAATGTATTTTCAATAAAAGATTATAAAAAGGCATGAAAACATAAATTCGTGCTTAGGGTTAAAAAATTGTTTTAAATTAGATAAGATAAAGCTAAAAATTCTAACAAGTGGTAGAAGAATTGTAAAAATTAATCTTGCAAAATAAATTCAATGTATGAACATATTTACTACATTCAGTAGGGTTTTTCTGCACATTGAACGTTGAAATTAAAGCACAACAAGCTTTTCTTAAAACACGAATCTGCTTTTTAGCAAAATTTGTAAGGAATTATAAAAGGTTTTTGCTTTTTTAAATTTCTGAGTCGTCACTTTGACAAAACAAATAACTTACAATAATCTGAAATTTTATTTAATAACACCAAGTGTTTTATCCCTGTAACACATTTAATAGGCTTTCCAAAAATCAACCTTCAGTTTCAAAATGGTCTTTCCTGATGCCTAGCTTTTGGATGCTACAGGGTAGTATTCACCTTTAGTATTCACAAGAGGTAAACAGGATTATTCAACATGTTTAGTTACATATACTTGCTAAAGTGGTGTTCAATATTCTTTAGGTTATATTTTGGTGAATAATATTAATATATGTTCCAAAATCGTATGAGATTTCTAAAATTGTAATGTCTAAAGTGTAAGATATCAATCATAATTAAGGTTGTTGTGCCAAGTTATTGTAAAACACAGAGCTAACCAAACTTCTCTGTCAATTGTGTTTTTAACTGTAACTACCCTGGACATTTTGTTATTCACAGACAATTGTTGCCTTGGTTTGATCCTTTTCAAAAGATGGTTTATAATCAGCCATAGAAGTCTGACAGGTGCTCTCAAATACTGGTTTCTGATAACCTGGAGATTGGGACATTGGAATAAATGAAAAGTGTACAGGACTTGTGGGAGTTCACTCAGGATGGTGGCAAAATATTAAAAGATAGTTATAGGTTATAGTAACAAACCTCCTTGGAAGGTTGAGGGATTTGCATTAGTTTCAGTAGAAGTTTCAGCTGAAGGCAGTCAAAACCCCCTTTACATTTAGTTAATGAGAAAAGCAAATAGGGTATGTATGGGAGTTTATCTGAATAACTCACTAAACTTTGTTAGTGGTAGGATTGCAAAAATTAATTAAATTAATTTTTAATTAAAAATCTCTCTTCCATCAGGAGGAGATGGAAGAGAAATTACTCATTAATGGTGTTTGTTCTGGGCCCTGGAACCAAACATTTTATCATTTGTAAAACCACTGTTTTAACTATGTTCATCATCCACAAGTGTGTTCACTTAGAACCTCTGTCATTAAATCTGCACTGAATAAATGTGAGGAAGACCAGCTAGCAGGAGGTCAGTTAGCTGCAGCCTCCCTCTGAGAGCATCTGACGACCTCTCTAGCCCACTAAATTCACTGTACTCTGACGTTTCCATGTATTTATTCATCTGTCACTGAGTCAGGATCTGCTGGACAGACCTCCGCAGGTGGTGGAGTCTCAAAGACTCATGAAGACCTTAAATGTTCACGAATATCGAGGTAAGCAAGAGATAACTAAACAGACTGAACTCACAGAAAAATGAAGCAATATTTTTACTTTTGTTTGGAATATTCCTGAATCTTGTTTTGTTTTTTAGAGTCAAGAAAACTTATTTTTAACTATTTATGGCTTTTATTGAGTAAGGTATACTGTGAACAAAATTTGGAGGATATTTCTTTCTCCTCTGTCTCTCTCTCATTCTCTCTCTCTCTCTCTGCCTGCCAGGCTTTTCCAGAATTTGGAAACTAGTTATGAGTATTCTTAAGTTTTGGCAATATAGTCTTTTGCATCATTGAAATAATCCATTTCCTTTTGCAACAGGGCACAATTGGAGAAACTGTTTTACCAGGCCTTTGACTAGAAAGGTATACATTCCTTTAAGGAGTCAGGCTCGACCTGCAGAGCCGATAAAAGATCCTTGAGAAAACTAGCCTCATATTCTTGTCTATGCAGTCCCTGTACAGGGCTCCTGACCTATGGCTAGTAAAGAATGTCACTTTCTGACAGACCCAGAAGCTCCTAGTTTATTTTGGGAACTTAAGAGGGGAGGGTTAGGCAACTCACAGGTATTTGAGGCTACAAACCCATGGCTGGGCTTGGTTTTAAATGGTTTTATCTGAGACTTTCTGTGGAACCGAGTTTCATCAAAGCCAATCTAAAAGGCCTGTGTATAAACAATTATTCCTGCTGCACGTTATGCAAATAAGCAGGCCAAGTATAAGACTAAAGTCTATTTTGCAAACACTCAGTTTTGTTATGATTTGTTTACCAAAAATCAGGGCTGGAGAGAGAGAAATTATGTTTCAAAATGTATTCTACATTTGTCATTTGATTCTAGACTCATTAGCTATTTTTAAGCTTTTGCCTACATTAGACTAACCCTGCTTGTTCTTTTGAACCAACCAGCAATCTCTAGCTGCAGCTCAGAATGAACAAGAGGAACGGGTGACATAAAACTCTGAATCAGTTATTCTAGTACTGAGCAACTATTCCTGCAAATCCTGCTGGGTAATGGGAATAAATAGGATACTCATCACCTGGCGGTTATCTTTTTGGGAAAGTAAGACCAAGGGAGCTAACAAAATCAAGCCCCATGCACCAAAATCTTAGCAAGCCTAACTATGGCCACCAGTTAATTTAGTGTGTCACAAGACATTCTTTTCTCTTTCCTGTTTGAGGAGGACTCAAATCCACAGCTTCATCTCAGCATTTGGTTTATGTTAAGGAGTTCTTGCCATCCCCGAGACAAAATTTTTATCTCAAACTGAATTCGAAGCTTTGAGTCAAAGCCCTAGGAAAGAAAACTGGAACTGAGGGATTCAGAGGCAAATGATAATGAAAATTAAAAGATACAGCACAGGTCAGTATGACTGATTTCTGTCAATTAATCCAAGCTTCCCATTTCATGGATAAAGTCACACTAGTATCCATGGCATAAATGAGCCATTTAGAGAATTCAAAGGCTACTGACAGCAGGGGAGATAGGCCATATATAAGTAAAATTTCCCAACCCCTAAACTCCTCTGTTAACATGGGTGAAAGCTGTTTTTACACCCATGGGTGGCACCTTGTCACAGTCACCAGGACTCCAGGATACAAGGAAAAAGGAATGAAAGAGGAACGCCTAGCTTTTTCTCCCTCATGTACCCTGGGTATTTGCTAGGGAAAGAAGGGAACCAGGGAGGCCTACTCCTTTTGAATGCATGTTGCACCCTGGGACTGCTTTGAAAAAAAGGCCTTTTTTCCCAATTTTTCCTCCTCTGTCCTCTCTTCACAGGTAGGTAATTGTGTCTTCATACTACAGCACACTCCCCTAGGATGCATCCTCCAAACTGAAAAGAGTTAATTTGTCAAACCTTATACTGGCTGGCTTAGGATTGGGCTCAGGGGATGGGAAATCAGAAGACTGACATGCCAAAAGAACAGCAAAAGGTTTTTTGTTTTTTTGCTGTTTTTTTTCAACCAGACTTTTGGACTCCCTCACCCGATACAAATTGGTAAAATTCCTTGGTATTTCAGAGCTGCCCTTAACCTCCACCCCACCTTGTTTTGTTTTATGACTTGTTTTCTAATAACCCAGTTTGCCTCTTGTTGCCTTTTGGCCATCAAACTCTAAATGGTCATGCAACCAGAGCCTTGGACAATGGTTCCTTTTATTAGAAACCCTTGGATAGGCCTCTGAGGGAAATCTGACTGCTCTTTTCCCAAAACAGCACCCCTTGTCAGCAAAAACCAGTTAAGATCAGTCTTCATCCTTTTCCTTATCTTTATTCTAATGGCAATTAGGTGTACTTTTTTTTTAGAGCGAGGAATGATAGGAACAGGAGACAGCTGAGGGTCACTGGCAAAACCCTGCCTTCAAGCCTAAAACAGCCTGAAGGCTGAAAACTGGATTTCTGGCCCAGATGAAGCCTTCTCTTTCCTGACTGATTCTTTCTGAATAATGCCCTCCTGTGCACTGGGAGGACAGGATGGAGCTTGGGAAGTTCATGATGTTTGTGGCGAGGAGAAACCAGGCCTCTCTTGTTCCTGTGTGATGACCTGGGATTCAGTCTGTAAGCCAGAAACCAGCTGTGAGAATTCCCTCTCCCTTGGCTGAGAGTGATTTTTTCCATTTCCTTTATGCCCAATAACTTCTATTTTCCTCACTATTCTGGTGTCTGTGAGCCTAATCTTGCCTGGTTGTGTGTCAAAAGCCCGGTTTTACCTGAACTAAGGAGAAAGTTCTGCAACTATAATAGAAAAACATCCACTTCAAAAGGACATGAAGCCCTTGGAAAAGTTTCATGGTCAAGGATTTGAGGTATTTTCAAACAAATGGAATACTTTGATTTACAAAGACAAGGATGAGCACACTCTAAATGTGCAGGCAGGAGAGGAAAACAAAAATACTAGCACTGCCACATGGCTGGGAGTGAGCTTGAAATTAGCATATAGGCTTTGTAGGGTTGACGGGTCAATGAGAAGGTTCTTGATCAATTCCCATACTAAGTAGAAAAAGAAATCTTCAAGAGGTAAAATAGACTTAATTTTAAATATATATACATATATGTATATATACATACACATAAGTGTTTGTGTATATTAGCTAAAGCAGAAAATAGTGCTGTGACTCTATCGCTTGCAAGCCTTTTTTAGGAGTGAATTCAAGTACAAAAGCCTCAAAAAGGCTTTTAATAATTTAACATTGTAAGTTCGTGAAGAGCTACAAAATTGTTTTGCTGAGGACTTTATTTGCAAAGATCTCATGTGGTTTTGTTGTTCTTAATAACAGAGCAATAGAGAATGTGGAGTTTTTTCATTATATATAGTATATCTATAATATATTCAGTATATATCCCTAAAGTAGCATTTCAGAGAAGTTCATCAAAGTTCAAATGCTGAGCAAATAAAAACATCTGTCTAATGCTAACAAAGGAAGAGTGAAGAACACAGAAGGGGGACACATGGAGAAACGGTAGGTCACCATTTCTCAAATCTCCACTGTGAAGGGACAAATGAAATGAACATAAACAGTTAACATGTTCAAAGAATCAGTTCTGCCCACACCCTCTTCCATCAAGGCCACCAAATCACACCTGGTGGCCTGGATGCCAACTCAGGCTTCTCAGGGGAGTTGTGTGCACTGGGCATTCCAGGGGGTTGGAGAGAAAAACACTGAGTTATTTAGCAGGGTATTATTTGACAATTTTAGTAGCTTCAAATGGATGATAATTCTCAGATCTCACAGGATCAGAAAAGTGCTAATGAGAGTAGAAGTCTATCTACTTTCCTATGCCATCTCCTTTTTAAGAAGCTACTCACACTGTCTTTTATTTTTAATTCCATTTGTATTCCTGAGTTAACTATGGTATGCAAAATATACAAGATGGATTTGATAGTGCATGCTGAGAACTAGAGAAAGCTATGATATTGCTGACTTCTAGTTTATCTTGTCCTCCTTACTGGTTAATTATTTCATTTTAAAAGTCTTCAGTGAGATTTGAGAATGAGGTAAAGTTTTCAAAATAGATATTTACAACATAGGCAATGAGAAAAACATTGACATAGTCAAACTGAGTTTAATTCCTATAACCATTGTTTATAATGAAGATTCTGCATTGTGTTTGAAAGTATTCTGCAAACGTGCTGAATATTCTGTTTGCTTAGTTCTTAAGTCTGCTCTACTTGACCTCAATTTGCTATGTGTTCCAGACATATGAACTGTATGTATATATGACAAGCTTCTTGTCACACAACTTCAATTCGAATCTGGGCCATTAAAATTACAAGCATAGATTTGGAAGTCAGGAAAAGAGCATGTTCAGAAAAAGAGACAAAAGATCCTTGCTTCCGGTCTTGGGTTGGCACTGGAAAGGCTTTCCTTTGCCAACGATTGGAAGCCCAGATCTTATTGTGCACACATTTGAGAAGTACATGGATAAGTCTCTTGCCAGGGGAAAGTAAGAAAGTGTTAATACATAGCAGAAAGTGAGATATCAGATTATGGATTATCACAGGCAGTAGTTTTATATGATGTACAAGTGGAGGGCCAGAAGTTGATAGAGCAAGTAGCTGTGATTCTTAGTCACCATTGCAATAGTGGTGACTAAAACAAATTATTGGACTGAATTGCTGCTTTTGATGGCTCTAGAAATTATACAAAGAAAAAAATGACAAACTAGTAACTTGAATGCACAACTCAGAACATGGGTAGAATTGCAGAATATCTCTGTGTTATATTGGAAGGAATGGTTTATGTACTATAGCTCAAAGATAGACATAGTTGAGGTTGAAGCTTAGTGTCTGATTGTAAAGGTAAAATTTCAGAGACTATCAAATGAATAACAATGCCCAGTCTTTTATAATAAGGTAAGGACAATAGTGGGGAAGAAATGGAAGCCTGAAGTGTGAGACAGGGATAGATGAATATACCCAAGAAAAGTTAAGAATGTTGTACTCCAAACTCCTTTCTTAATGTGAGTGAAGTCTTTTTCCTGCTGCCCTAAGCTGAGAGAACATGTTTTCTACCAGATGAAGGCCTTTCAGTGATTTCTCAATTGCCTCACAATAAGATGGTGTTTCTCCTTAGGAATTCATTGCTTCTAGGCCTATAGAGAGAATTGGGAAGAGTTAAATATAGGGTGGATGTAGAGGTACAAGACATGGCCCAGAAGCAGATAGCTTATGAGCTAAAGGAACTAAAGAAGTAGATGCTGACTTATCTTCACTGCTCGCAACACTTCTGCTAATGTCAGAATGTATTGACTTATGTGATGGTTAATACTGAATGTCAACTTGATTGAAGGATACGAAGTATTGATACTAGGTGTGTCTATGAGTGTGCTGCCAAAAAAGATCAACATTTGAGTCATTGGATGGGGGAAGGCAGATGTACCCTTAATCTGGTGGGCACAATCAAATCACCTGCCAGGAAATATAAAGCAGGCAAAAAAATGTGAAAAGGGGAGACTTGCCTAGCCTCTCAGCATACACCTTTGTCCCATGCTGGATACCTGCTGCCTTCTAACATCAGACTCCAAGTTCTTAGTTTTGGGACTCGGGCTGGCTCTTCCTGGTCCTCAGCTTGCAGATAGCGAATTGTGGGACCTTGTGAATATGTAAGTTAATACTTAATAAACTCCCCGATATAAGTGTGTATATATATGTGTGTATGTGTGTGTATATGTCTGTATAAAACCCCTGATTAATCAGTGTGTGTGTGTATGTGTGTATATATATATATATATATATATATATATATATGAACTCTGACTAATACAACTTACAACATTCTTTTCTATTTCCATGGAAAAGTTTTAGGCCAATACAAAATTGTCTCTGAACAAAGAACTTATTTTACAGCAAATAAAGTGTTTAGAGGGTTCCCACCTGTAAAATAAAGAGTTACATGCGTGCCATTGCCCAAAAGAAATTGCCAGACAGACTGGTGGAATAACAGTGTATGTTCACTTAAAGAGCTAGATGGGATAGATCACCCTGTACAGTTGGGGCACTGTCCTATAGAAAATGATGTATTTCTTAAAGTAGCAGCCTCCCTTATAGATAGGAGTAGATCCCATTTAAGAGATTCATTTTTGAAACATCCCATTCCTGAAATTTGGGGTTTGGTTTGTTTGGAGGGTGTACAAGGAAGAAATCCTTTCCACCAGGAATCACACCTATTGTATTAATTTGGAATTTGATGATTTCTCTTGGTAATTTGTGAGTAGGGTGTTCCTGCCACTGAACCAACAGGCAGACAGAGGGTCACTGGCCATGGAAATTAACTTGAATGACTTTCTTATAATTCTTTTTGTTAGTGGAGAACTGCAGTGACCCAATAAAGAAAGAGCAGCAAGGACTCAGATCACATATAAATAAAAGCTGGTTCTCCGCAACTTGTCCAACTATGATACTAGCAAACAGAACATAAAGAAAACATGAAATGGGTGTGGAAGAGTGAAGCTGTGCTTCTTAAAGAAAGCATTTTTACGACCTATGGAAGTGGGACATATAGCAACTATGAATTGTGTTCATTAGTTCCTCCATTGATTTTTTTGTTGTTGTTGTTCATTGTCTTAAATTTTAGGTGCGATTTTTTTTTTTTCTTTACTGGCCTTATTATGACATTGTAGCTGATAAGGCAATTTTTAATCAGGGCAAAGGATGAATGTGCCTACTGAGAGACAGGAGTTAAAACACTTTGAATTCCTGCTCCATATCTGGTCTCTACCTCCTGTGTCAAATTCTGTGCCCTGGGATGCAGACCTTCCCTGATGAATCAATATGATACCTTGCCCTCTGGCTTCTGGTGGGATTGGATTTATAGAAGTCACCCACAGATTAGAAAGCTGGAAGAGTATTGGGATATTTATTTCCCCATCTTTTTCATGATAAGCCTACATGATAAGCTGCATGGATCTACTAAAAAAGTCAGCTCTTATCTAGTAGCACCACACACAGCTACAACTGCTTTCTGAGCTCTTGTAACTGCCTCCCTTCTTAACCATTCTGAAACAGGCAAATAAATACCCTTCCAGCACCAGTCAGCTTCACCATCCTAGGTTACTTTTCCCTAATCCTGCTCACTTCTTTGCCTCTCTCTCCATTCAGCTTTTCTCAACTATCCTCACTTGATTGCACCATGTTTCTTACTGAATGGAACAGTTAATCATATTATTTTTACTTGTGAAATATACTTTTATCGGGAAGAATTTGCCTTCAGCTAATATCCCTAATCTTAACAGTTTCTGCACAGTTCTTTTATACCAATGTAGTTAATTGGAACAATTTTAGTTAAGTCATAATGAGCTAATTATCAAGACTGGTGGGCATCATTAACCTCTGTAACAAAGATAGCTTGGAACTTTAAGTGAATAGTTTTCTTCAGCAACCATTCATATAAATGCAGTATTTACACCAAACATTTTCCAGTTTAAGGTTACAAGTCAGTAAGGCTTAAAGCTGGTATAACAATCACTTAATAGTAAAGAGCAGCTCTCTTCTCTGTTAATCAAACAGGCTTAGAAACATAACTTTATGATAATAAAGCAGACAATAGTATATATTTAACTTTATGGTATTAGACATGTAAATATTTGCTAACATCTTATCTCTGGCAAGATTCAATGGTTAGCTAATGCGTGTCTTTTCAATGCTCCCAAGCCTACACACTCATATTTTCTTTCACTTTTAACTAATGGCTGAGACCTGTAACTTCTGTTTCATTTTCATTTATCCCCAAGATATAAAATTTTTAAAATATAGCTTATGACTTTGTTTTGACATCACTGGATAATCATGCACAAATTATTTACCAGTTCATCTCCAATATATTTTTCTAGGAAATGAGGGTGAAAAAAATCTATTTTACAAGATTTAGAAAAGGAATATTTAGTTAAGATATGCAAAAATACTTTGGAAAATATGATGCAAAAATGTGAAAAAGAACATGTTTTAGGGGAAGAAACCAGAATTTGAATCCTAACTCTCCTACATATTAATCTATATCTGTGACTATCTACCTAATAAATTACTTAATTTCTCTTCAGCTCATTTCTCATTTGGAAAAAAAATAGGATAACTACATCTTCTATTAGGATTAAGTAGTATAACAGCTAAATGAGATTATGAATAAAAGTATTTAGTATAGCTCTTTATACATAATAGATGTTCAAGTAATAAGTCCCTCTTCAAGGATAACCTAGGAGAATATGATTACCCTCCTCTATGTTACTGTCTTTCAGTGTCAAAGAAAAATTGCACTGGACAGAGTTAGATAAGAAAGACTATTACAACATTGCAATAGAGGAGATTAAATACAACTCCACTGAAACAAAAGTCAGAAGGCTTTTCAAGCTCTGGAGTGAGCTAGTGGAAAAGTGCTGGAGTATATGGGATGTCGTGAGGCTGTTCAGTAGGATATGTGGAGTATATGGAGTTATTTCTGAGTTTGTGAATGTTTCATTCTGTAATTAAACCATCTGTGTTTGCTAATTCATGTCCACTGAAGCTAGGTTCATACCTTCCCACAGAGACTAAGTGATAGAAGCATATTTGCCTTCATGATTATATTTCAGCAAGATGACTCACAGGTCCTTGAGAAAGACTCCTGGGTTCTAAAATTAACAAGAGGCTGGAAGAGTTATATACATTACAAAAGAGGCAGAGAAAAAAAATTCAATTATAAGTTTTCTAAAGTAGCTCTAAGAAAAGGGAAGTCAAGGGACTAGTGTCAGGAAAAACCCTCTCTGAAGTTTAGGCAAGCTGAAGGGAAATTTAAGCTGTCTTGCTAGGTCAATGTTGGTGACAGCTGCACAGAGAAAATTAGGGCCAAGCATGGCTTTATGAATGCGATTTTACCGGATAGAAAGAATAGAGCCATTTATTGGAGAGAAAATGTATTAAAAGTCAGGAGCATAAAGCCACCAGGTATATGAATGTGGGCAAATTGTTTTTTACTTTGCTTATTTCCTCATCTATAAACATGTTTAGTAAATCTACCTCAAAGATGTTGTCTGTGAATGTACCACACATATTCATAGAGGCCCTAGAATCTGTGAGATAGACAATTCTTTTTATTTCCACTAATTCCTCCTTCCTCCCTTTCCCATTGGTCATGAAACTTCATCTTTTATGTTTCCTTCTCTGGCTCCTTTTATCTTACTTTATTTTATTATTTTACTCGGAGGGAAAAGTTACACTTTGTTAGAGAACAGAGCTAATTTCATCACATAATTCATGGCAATTAGTACCAATGTGTCTGTGTTTGAACCAACCAATGAAATATTTCCCTTTTTTATATTGCCACTGGCAGAATATAACCTAGAAATAAAGCAAAACAAAACATAACACCTAGTTCAGACCTAGTTAGAAGGGAGGTGCAGATCCTTTCAGTTCAAGAGGTAGAATTGCAGTGGCTAGGCCTTGGCTGCTTTGAGTCACACAATCTAGAAATAGTTTCTGCCACCCTCTTAGTTAGGTTTGAATGAATGACCTCTCCTCACCCTTGTTCGATGTTTTCTGGGAGCCCAGAGGTAATACCTCTTGCTGAGATAGAATGAATATTGTCTTTTCCATCACCCAAATTTTATTCCCTAATTATTACTCATCTTTTCTTGTTTCTTCTTTGTAATTATAGAAATTGTCACCCCCCTCTTTTCCCTTTATGTAGTTGTTCTAGGCCATTTTATTTTTTCCTTGAATCTCCTGCTTTTTCTTTCTTCCCACGAGACATATTTAAACTCCTTTGGTACAGTTTTGGACTTCTCACTTTCTCCTTCTTTCCTAAGGCAGTGAATACCTTGGGGCTTAATTCTTTAAAATGGAAAGAAAATTCTCAAGATACTTTCATAATGCTTTTACTTACGCTTCCTTTGCACAGAAAATTTTTCTTCACCAAACTCTCAAACTCCCTAGCAAATTTGATTATTCCTAGATTGTAGAGCCTTCATTAATCAGCCTCGTTGCCATGATATGCAGATATTCCATAATATGCCTACGTTCCTGTTTATGCTTCACTAATAAAAGTTTTGCTCATGGCTACATTTACTCCCTCCTACGCTCCTTCTTGGACCTTCTATATGGCTCATTCTTCACTTCTTTTTATTGTGGTCTCTCTTCACGTGCTTGAAGCCAATTCCACTCTCTCTCATACATTCTTGTGCCTAACTCACGTGAGATGGGTGTAACTCTGAACATTACCTTATGCCAACAACCAGTGAGTCAATATATAGAAGAGCCAGTCTATTTATCAGTTTATCCAGCTCATTTTGCAAAAGAAGAGAGGGATTTGTGTAATGGTTGTGCCTCACTCAGGTGAAAATGCCCTAAAGGAGAAAGCAGACTTTTTTTTTCTATGTGACATTCAATATGATGCTGAGGACGAAGTGGGTGTTATACAGAAAATACTATTGTTCATAGGCATTGTGAATTCTTTTGAATTATAACTTTTAAAACTTAGAGATAATTTTTTCACTTCCATTGTAAAGCAGTTGGCCTATTATAAAATTACACTACCCACAGGTTTAAGAATAAGTAGTTTTCCCTCTTCAAATTGCAGTTTATCAAAAGCATGTGTCAATTACAAGTATAAATCATTTCCACCTGTGACATCAATTTTGCTTATTTGTTAGTTTTTATAGCCCAGCAATAGAATAGAAAAATATGTCTATAGTTAATACTAATCCTGGTTAAGCCTGTGAAAAGCAGTCCCTGAAACTGAATTCTAGATCTCTCACCTACTTACAAACATACAGCACTGCCTTTTTCCAATGTAGAACCTTCATATATATTATTTCATTTATTCTCAAAGTATTTCTGAGGCATAAAAATATATTAAATGCTCCTCATAATAATTTAGAGTGTGGCGGTAGCCCTGATAAATCTCCTTTTAAGACTCTCCCTATGGCAGCCTGCCTCCATTCATAAGAACTAGTTTACTAGTACTATGTGTTATCCCATATTACAAAATTACAATTACAATTTCATTTAAAAATTAACGACAAACACTTAAAGATTTCTCTTCAGGTGTATATATTCTCTGCTACATTAAACTTCTGAAAGACGAATATTTTTCTCATTGCTGAGTCTCCTTTCTGACCAAAATATATTTGCAATAAAATATGGGACTCAACCAAAAATGAAGATATGATCCCACATCAGTGTCTCAAATCAATCTCTCTAATAAATTTTGGGGCCCCAAAATCACTAAGTTAAAGGGAAAAGTCAAGCTGATAACTGCTTAGGGCAAAGCTGCCTCCCATTCTAATCAAAGTCATTCCTCTGCTCACTGTGATGAATGCATATCTGACTGCCTCCTTTGCAAAAGGCTAATCAGAAACTCAAAAGAGTGAACCATTTTTCTCTTAAACACTTATGATCTGGGAGCCCTTCCCTGCTGTGAGTTGTCCCACCTTTGCTTCCGGTTGCCCCCCACTTGAAGGACCAAACCAATGTTCATCTACATATGCCAATTGATATATGCTGATATGTCTCATGTCTCCCTAAAATTAGAATCGAGCTGTGCTCCAGCCACCTTAGGCACATGTCATCGGACCTCCTAAGGCTGTGTCACAGGCATGCATCCTTAACTTTGGCAAAATAACCTTCCCAAATTGAGACCTGTCTCAGATTTTGGGAATTCACACTATCTATCTATCATCTATCTATCTATCAATCAATCAATCTATCTATCATCATCTGTCAATAGTATTAGGAATATATATTGAGTTTTCCATTTAGTTTCTGAAAAATTCTATTAATTTTTCAATATGAAAACATTTTGTTTCTATTTGAAGGAGAGCTAGGAAACATCTCAGTTATGACTATTCAAATTGTAAATAACATAACATGTATGTGAATATATGTACTCAAATACATGTGAGTGTTTGCTGGATGGGAGATGTATAGGATAGCTAAGAGAGAATAAAATGAAAAAAAAAATGTGCCTACTGCTGATTTTATGAAATGTTACTCTTCATGAGGTACAATTTATCATTCCCTGCTTCCACAAGTGTCCTTCCATAGAGACCACCTTGCTTATTGATTGGTTTTCTTTTCCATACATAAGAGAAACTAACCTTACTTTAGTCCATTTTCATGTGGCTTAAACCCCAAAGTTCCTTTTCACCCTTCTTTTTCCATTTGATCTTTATTTATTCCTCAAGATCTATCTTCTCTTTGAAGGCATCCCTGATTTCTGGAAAAAAAAAAAAATCTTTCCTGTTTTTTTATTTTCCTCACCAGATCTTTGCACCAACTAAACTTTATAACTTATATTGTTTTAAATTACTTGCTCATCAAGGAAGTGGGAAATCCCTTAAATTATAGAATATTTTCTACA
Organism: Cebus imitator; assembly: GCF_001604975.1. Taxonomy (NCBI): domain Eukaryota; kingdom Metazoa; phylum Chordata; class Mammalia; order Primates; family Cebidae; genus Cebus; species Cebus imitator. Next base: position 911,792 of record NW_016107678.1, on the reverse strand, counting down.
CCTTTAGCACAGTGTCAAAACATATTTAATAACACCACATTAGTTCTCTGTTATTGCATAACAGTATTGCCAGACATTTAACAGTTTAAAACAATCCGCATTTATTATCTCACAGTTTCTGTGGATTAGGAGCCCAGGCATAGCTTAGCTGGGTCCTCTCCAAGGTTACCATCACAGTGATAGAAAGGGCTGAGTTCCCATCTGAAGGTCTGAATGGGGAAAGATCTACTTCTACGTTCATGTGGTTGTTGGCCGTATTTAGTTCCTCAAAGACTGTGAGATTGAGGACCTCAGTTTCTTTCTGCCTGTGGCCTGCAGGCTACTCTCAGTATCTTGCCATGTGGAACTCTTTAACATTGCCATCTGCTTTATCCAGGCCAGCAAGGGAGGGAATCTCTTTACAAGAGAGTTATTATTTCTTTTTTTTTTTTTGAGACAGAGTTTCGCTCTCGTTGCCCAGGCTGGGGTGCAATGGCGCAATCTCGGCTCACGGCAACCTCCGCCTCCTGGGTTCAGGCAATTCTCCTGCCTCAGCCTCCTGAGTAGCTGGGATTACAGGCATGCGCCACCATGACCAGCTGATTTTTTTTTGTATTTTTAGTAGAAACGGGGTTTCACCATGTTGACCAGGATGCTCTCGATCTCTTGACCTCGGGATCCACCCGCCTCGGCCTCCCAAAGTGCTGGGAGAGAGTTATTATTTCTTATATAATGTACTGGTATAAGTGACATTTTATTACTTTTGCCATATCCCACTGGTTAGAAGCAAGTTACAGGTCCCACTCATACTCAAAGGAAGGGGAATACCCAAGAATATAAATACAAAAAGGTGAGTATAATTGAAGGTCCTTTTAGAGTCTTAATTAAACACACATAAGTTTTTGTTTTATTTATTTTATGTTTTGATGGAGTGAGAAGGAATAACACAGCTGCTGTTGACAGGATAGACAGGAACAGCTCTAGCAGTTGGAGCGTCAGGATTACTGTCTCTCTGTTACACTGTTCCTTTGATTTTTCTTTCACAAGATCATCCTTGTTGTTCTGTATATCTGTTACTCTGTCTCTCTCCCTCAGATATGAGGCAAAATCTAAAAAAAAAAAACAATATTTACAAGTCAGTCTTGGAGAAAATGTTAAAGATAAAACAATAATTTACTAAATGCAGACTATAAAATCTTAGCTGTACTGTGCTTATAGCTCTTAAAAAAGCTCAAACATTTATTATATGAAAATAGTGGAATATGATGTGTTTATATTGGGTGTCACTCTAGTGCAGAGCTATGGGTGATTTTTTGATGTGGCTGCTGCTATTTCTGAATAATTTCTATTATATGTGTGACTAATTCTTAAAATGAGAAAATAAAATATGGAATTGATTTCCAAGTAAAAACAGTTTTTCATATTATATATAAGCTATTAGCATTAGTCTGATGAGAATAAGGTAAAATTAAATCAAGATGTTTTTCCTGGTAGTATCTTTCTTTGAATGTGATGATGCAGAACATTGACTAAAAATTAATAGAATTTCTAATGCCTTCATGTTGAATATAAGTTTGAACATAAGCCTGTATTCATGGGGCCTATTACTCTAGGGTCATTTACATGGTGAGGATGCATATGATCTTTTAAACCTTCAGGAAAAAGAAACAACACATAATTCAGGGCCATGGTTAACTCTGAGTTGATTTAAGAAAAATAAAGTTGTCCCCAAATATTTTGTTATCATAAAAGAGGAAATCTAAGGAGAGATTGATTATTGAAAAAGTTCTCAAAGTTTTGTACAGAAACACCTTGAATACTACAATACTTACCTGAAGTAACAGATTACATCTGGTAGTAGAAATGTCAATCACAGGCACACTGTCATTCTCTGGAGACCTTTGGCCCTGGAACATATCTATATAGTTTGTTGTTGCTTTAAGCAACAAGAAATGAAGCTGTGGTTGTCATGATCCACTCCCAGAATGGTTGCAGGAAACTAATGCCTTGACAAAAAGTTACTGATATGTCTTCTTCTGGTCTTGGAAAAGATCAGCAGTGACGAATAAAATAAATGTCAAACAATTATTCACCATTCTTAGATTCAAAAAAGACATGCTTTGTTACAGTGGAAAATATGACATCTATTGTAGTCATTATATCAATTTAGCAGGTGGCTAAAGGAAAGAATTTCTAGTGAGGGTTTCCTAAAAATAGTAATATCCTAATATCACAACTTCCTTGACCTCAAATGTCTTGAAAGTTTAAAACCTTTGATCTTTGATGGAAATCTTAATGCAAATTATCTCTATATATTCTGCACTATTTTGGTACTGAAGGTTTGCATATCACAGATTTTATTTAGTATTTTTTATTCATTATGTTTTGTGTACTATTTTTATCCTTGAGCCAATGAACATTTCTCTAATTCAGTACATTGAACTTAGATGAGAACAGTTATATCATTTTTATGAACTAGAAAGAGGGCCAAGAAACTTGAGCTTGTCATGGGTTTAAGAAAGGTAAAAATAGGAAAAAATATTATATTCACGTTTTATTAATATAAAATATATATAAATATAGATATTATGTGTGTGTATGTGTATATGTATATATGTACTTATATATGTATGTGATTTAAAATGCTAAAGGAAAACTGTAACAGTGAAATGAATAGAAGATATTCAACTAAGCACGTGCAAAATGTTTATCAATGTTTTGTCACCTACACTAATTGGTTAGTATTTATCAATATTTAAATATACTTGAAAAGAATTATATTTACCAGAATTGAAACACAGTGAGGGCAGAGGATTATGTCTGCTCTGTTCTTTGTTTTGCCCCAAGTTTCCTGAATAATACATGCACAGAGTAGAATCTCAATAAAATTTTTGAATGAACAAATGAATTTGTAAAAATAACTTTTCTTGTTGACATGTGTCCCTGCCTTGACACAGTGATTTTTGAGGAATCATAGGCAGTGCTACATTAAAGGGGATACTTGGAGGCCAACAATTTCCAGAGCAACACCTGAAAAACAGTTTAAAATATTTCCAGAAAAAAGAAAAAAAAGAACAAGCAAACAACAAACAGTAAATGAACATGATAATGCAACTCTCTGTTTTGGTACCAGTACCATGCTGTTTTGATTACTGTGACCTTGTAGTATAGTTTGAAGTCAGGCAGCATGATGCCTCCACCTTTGTTCTTTTTGCTTAGGATTGTTTTGGCTATTCAGGCTCTCTTTTGGTTCCATATGAAGTTCAAAGTGGTTTTTTCCAGTTCTGTGAAGAAGGTCATTGGTAGCTTGATGGGGATAGTGTTGAATCTATAAATTACTTCGGACAGTAGGTCCATTTTCACAATGTTGGTTCTTCCCAACCATGAGCATGGAATGTTTTTCCATCTGTTTGTGTCCTCTCTTATTTCATTGAACAGTGGTTTGTAGTTCTCCTTGAAGAGGTCCTTTACACTGTTCGTATTCCTAGGTATTTTATTCTCTTTGTAGCAATTGTGAATGGCAGTTTGTTCTTGATTTGGCTCTCTTTAAGTCTGTTATTGGTGTATAGAAATGCTTGTGATTTCTGCACATTGATTTTGTATCCTGAGACTTTGCTGAAGTAGCTTATCAGTGTCAGGAGATTTTGGGCTGAGACAATGGGGTCTTCTAAATACATCATGTTGTCTGCAAATAGAGACAATTTGGCTTCCTCTTTTTCTAATTGAATATCCTTTATTTCTTTTTCTTGCCTGATTGCTCTGGCTACAACTTCCAACATTACATTGAATAGGAGTGGTGAGACAGGGCATCCTTGTCTTTGTGCCAAATTTCAAAGGGAATGCTTTCAGTTTTTGCCGATTCAGTATATTGACTGTGGGTTTGTCATCAATGGCTTTTATTATTTTGAGATACATTCCATCAATACCTAGTTTATTGAGGGTTTTTAGCATAAAGCGCTGTTGAATTTGTCAAAGGCCTTCTCTATATCTGTTGGGATAATCATGTGGATTTTGTCTTTGGTTCTATTTATGTGATGGATTATGTTTATAGACATACGTATGTTGAACCAGCCTTGCATCCCCGAGATGAGGTCTACTTGATCATGATGTGTAAGCTTTTTGATTTACTGTTGCATTCTGTTTGCCAGTATTTTATTGAAGATTTTTTTTTCCCATTTATTTATTTTATTGTATTTTAGGTTTTGGGGTACATGTGAAGAACATGCAAAATTGTTGCATAGGAACACACATGGCAGTGTGATTTGCTGCCTTCCTCCCCATCACCTACATCTGGCATTT
>NW_016107678.1:853919-899957 GCF_001604975.1 Cebus imitator | reverse complement strand
GCCCGGGAATTTCCTAGTCTGTGGGCAATAAAAACACGGCGTCCACTCACCCTCTGCGCTTTCACTGGGAGCTGCAATCCTGAGCTGTTCCTAAACGGCCATCTTGGATCCACCGCTTTATTGAAGATTTTTGCATCAATGTTCATCCTGGATATTGGCCTGAAGTTTTCTTTTTTCATTGTGTCTTTGCCTGGTTTTGGTATTAGAAAGATGTTGGTCTCATAAAATGAGTTGGGGAGGATTTCCTCTTTTTGTATTGTTTGGATTAATTTCAGAAGGAATTGTACTAGCTCCTCTTTGTACCTCTTGTAGAATTTGGCTGTGAGCCCATCTGGACCTGCACTTTTTTTAGTTGGTAGGCTATTAACTGCTGCCTCAACTTCAGCCTTTGTTATTTGTCTATTCAGGGTTTCAACTTCTTCCTGGTTTAGTCTTGGGAGAGTGCAAGTGTCCAGGAATTTATCCATTTCTTCCAGATTTACTGGTTTATGTGCACAGAGTTGTTTGTAGTAATCTCTGATGGTAGTTTGTATTTCTGTGGAATTGGTGGTGATGTCCCCTTTATCATTTTTTATTGCATCTGTTTGATTCTTCTCTCTTTTCTTTTTTATTAGTCCAGCTAGCAGTCTATCTTTTTTGTTGATCTTTTCAAAAAACCAGCTCCTGGATTTGTTGATTTTTTGAAGGGCTTTTTGTGTCTCTGTCTCCTTCAGTTCTGCTCTGATCTTAGTTATTTCTTGTCTTCTGCTAGCTTTTGAGTTTTTTTGATCTTGCTCCTCTAACACTTTCAATTTTGACGATAGCGTGTTGATTTTAGACTTTCCTTGCTCCTCGTGTGGGCATGTATTACTATGAATTTCCCTCTGGACACTTCTTTAAATGTATCCCAGAGATTCTGGTATGTTGTGTCTTCATTCTTGTTGGTTTTGAAGAACATCTTTATTTCTGCCTTCATTTCATTGTTTATCCAGTTGACATTCAGGAGTCAGTTGTTCATTTTCCATGAAGTTGTGTGGTTTTGAGTTAGTTTTTAATCCTGAGTTCTAATTTGATTGCACTGTGGTCTGAGAGACTGTTATGATTTCTGTTCTTTTGCATTTGCCGAGGAGTGATTTACTTCCAATTATGTGATCAATTTTAGAATAAGTGCAAAGTGGTACTGAGAAGAATGTATATTCTGTGGATTTGGGGTTGAGAGTTCTGTAAATGTCTATTAAGTTTGCTTCATCCAGATCTGCATTCAAATCCTGATCCGTGTTGATTTTCTGTCTCGTTGCTCAGTCTAATATTGACAGTGGAGTGTTAAAGTCTCCCACTATTATTGTGCGGGAGTCTAAGTCTCTTTGCAGGTTGTTAAGGACTTGCTTTATGTATCTGGGTGCTCCTGTATTAGATGCATATATATTCAAAATAATTAGCTCTTCTTGTAATATCGATCCTTTTACCATTACGTATTGCATTTCTTTGTCTCTTTTGATTTTTGTTGGTTTAAAGTCCCTTTTATCAGATACTAGGATTGCCTAGTATCTTTTTTTTTTTTTTTTTGCTCTCCATTTGCTTTGTAAATCTTCCTCCATCCCTTCATTTTGAATCCATGTGTGTCTTTGCACATGAGTTGGGTCTCCTGAATACAGCACAGTGATGGTTCTTGGCTTTTTATCGAGTTTGCAAGTCTGTGTCTTTTGATTGGGGCATTTAGCCAATTTACATTTAAGGTTAATATTGTTATGTGTGAATTTGATCCTGCCATTTTATTACTGGTTGGTTGTTTTGCCCTTTGGTTGGTGAAATTTCTTCACTGCATCATTGATCTTTACCATTTGGCCCTTTTTTGCAGTGGCTGGTACTGGTTTTTCCTTTCTGTGTTTAGTGCTTCCTTCAGGAGCTCTTGTAGGGAAGGTCTGGTAGTGATAAAATCTCTCAGCAATTGCTTGTCCATAAAGGATTTTATTTCTCCATCATGTATGAATCTTAGTTCGACTGGCTAAGAAATTCTGGGTGGACGTTCTTTTCTTTAAGGATGTTGAATATTGGCCCCCACCCTATTCTGGCTTGTAACGTTTCTGCCAGGAGATCTGCTGTGAGTCTGATGTGCTTCCCTTTGTGGGTGGCTTGACCTTTCTCTCTGGGTGCCCTTAGTATTTCATCTTTCATTTCAACCCTGGTGAATCTATGTGCCTTGGGGTTGCTCTTCAAGAGGAGTACATTGTGGTGTTCTCTGTATTTCCTGTATTTGATTGTTGGCCTGCCTTGCTAGGTTGGGGAAGTTCTTCTGGATAATATCCTGAAGAGTGTTTTCCAGCTTGGATTCATTCTCCTGTCTTCTTCTGGTACACCTGTCAAGTGTAGAGTAGGTCTTTTCACATAATCCCATATTTCTTGAACTAAACCTTCATTTCTTTTCACTCTTTGTTCCTTTCTTGCCTTCTTGTTTTATTGCATTGAGTTGATCTTCAACCTCTGATATCCTTTCTTCTGCTTGATCTATTCAGCTATTGAAACTTATGTATGCTCCACGAAGTTCTTGTGCTGTGTTTTTCAGCTCCATCAAGTCGTTTGTTTTTCTCTAAGCTGGTTATTCTAGTTAGCATTTCTTCTAACCTTTTCTCAAGGTTTTTAGTTTGTTTGCATTGGGATAGAACTTGTTCTTTTAGCTCAGAGAAGTTTCTTATTACTCACCTTCTGAAGCCTGCTTCTGTCAATTTGTCAAATTCATTCTCCGTCCAGCTTTGTTTCCTTGCTGGTGAGGAGCTGTGATCTTGTGGTATGGGAGAGGCATTCTGGTTTTTGATGGTTTCATTCTTGTGTTGGTTTCTTCCCATCTCGTTGGATTTACGTAGTTTTGATCTCAGGTAGCTGCTTGGGGAGGCAGCCTTTCCTTTTTCTGCCTGCAGATGTGCTGCTGGGCTGTCACAGATTCAGTGGAGCTGTTTCTTCTTTTATTTACTCAGCAAAATTAGGCCGGCTTCTGCAATGGCAGCTTCCCTCCTCCCCACCAAGCTCAAGAGTTCCTGGTCACTCTCTAACTGATGTTCTCTGTGCAAAACTCTGGAGTGAGAGTTTTTAACCTGCTGGGCTTTGTGTGTGTGTTGGGGGGTGGGGACCCATTCTGCCATATGGGCTGATTCCCTGTTTTCAGTTTCTAAGGCGTGGGTGGTTCCATCCAGCCGGCTTTCTGGCTTTTGCATCAGTGAGTGCTTCCACCTAGATCTATGCTGACAGCCCTGGTATTGGCCAAAGTTGCTGTTCTGCCCTGTTCAGGCAGCTTGCTGAGGCTTTTCAGCCCGCCGAAGATCTCCTGTACTTTGGGTTGTAGAGGGCTTGGGTGGAGCTCTTTATGGGAACTGAAGTCCCAGAGGGGGAGATCCCCCAGTCCTTTGGTCGGTTGCACACACCTCCTGGCTGGGGCATTGCCCTGCCTTGCCTCTACTTGCCCTATTTGGTTTATACCCACTGTCCAACCAGATCCACAAAGTGAACCTGGTACCTTATTTGGAATTGTGGAGACCACTCAGCTTCTGCACCTCTCTCACTGGGAGCTGCTTTCTGGACATGCATCTTATTCAGCCATTTTGGGATCCCTTTTTTTTTTTTTTTTTAAACTACATTTACTGAGTCTACCTCCTCAAAGATACTAATTTCATTTGTCTGATGACAAGCCAGACATTTGTATTTAAGAAAACAGTCAATCAAACAAACAACTTTAGTGATTCTAATGGGAAACCAGAACTCATGATGATTAGGTTTTAAAATAATGACACTTTCCCAACAAAATAGGACGTGATGCCATGAAATTTCTGCAAAAGAATGCTTCAAGCGTGTGTCATTTTAGGATACATTTTTCTTACTTGAACAATGGAGAAAGAGACAGATATGTGATTTTAACCTTCCTTCTATGTTGTGATTGACTTTTGTCACCCAAGCCATGAATATGAAAACATCTGTGCAGGTTTTCTGTGTGGTGTTCTCTGTATTTCCTGTATTTGAATGTTGGCCTGCCTTGCTAGGTTGGGGAAGTTCTCCTGGATAATATCCTGAAGAGTGTTTTGGAGTTGGAGGCCCACAGCATGTTCCGCATTCACAGACTACAGGCACTCACATAGAGAATGTGGCTCCTACAGAAAGAACTGTGTTCAGAAGTTCTAGAGAGTAACCCTCACAGAGTAAAGGAAGGCCCCTGGAGAGCTAGAATTGCCACAGGTTCATCAACACAATCCTAGGGAGAAAGTACCTGGTGGAAAATTTTGGAGTGATGTTAGTTTAAACTCTTTGTTACCAATAGATAAAGAAATATAACCCTTCTTGGCGGAACAAATGTGTGATACTTATCAGAGCCATAATATTTTAGAAAAAAATTTTTCCAAAATAAATACTCTATAGAAAGAGGAAGAATCCTTATTCTGTGATCAAATTTCCTAATGCCTAATTAATATTTCCACAGACATCTTACTAGAAACTCAAATTTAATATGTTCAATAATGAATGAACTGTCTTTTCCGGTATCTTCTCTTGCAAGCCTCAGCAACTGGAGATCCAATTTCTCATTTGGAAATAAGATGTTTGAACTAAATAGCTCTCAAAAGGCCTTTCCAGCTCTGAAGCTATGAAGTACTGAATTTTCAGTTTATGACTAACAGCTTTACAATTATCTAGAACTTAATTCTTTCAAATCATTTAAAATAATTATTTTTACTGTTAATTATATTGTCCCTCTCTTTTTCAGTCTAATCAAACAAAGCAAATTCAACATAGTTGTAAATTACCATAGACCAGAGAATGACTAGTGGTTAAGTCAAGCCCAGAGAGTGGTTTACCACTTCAGGCCATGCTCAGACTTCCAGAAATTGCTGTCCTGCCTAATTCCACTGAGAATAGCAACAGAAGCCCAGAGAACTTCCTAAGCATTCCATTCCACATTATACTTCCTACTGTATTTCTAAGAGCCCTAACTAAAGCTGTTTCTCTGATGAAGATGGCAGAGCTCTTAGTTTAGAAGAAAGTAATAGTCTCATAGAAGTACAGCTCCACATAGTATATCTCAGTGCATAGCAGACTGGCCTAGTAAGGGCAAGCTAAATGCAGGGAGAAAAAAGAAATAGCCCAGCCCATGCTCAGCTGCTGGGAAGCTTTCCCACAACCCCCATCTCCTACTCTCTCTCTGATCACAGAGGATCCAAGGGCTTTATTTGTATATCAGAACTTGAAATAAACCTTGAATACAGTTCTAATGGGAATACTGAGAGGAATTTTAGTGTTCTAATACTTTTACTTTCCAAACATCTTCTGGAATAGACATCAAAGTAAGACTCCATATCTTTTATGTCCTATGTTTACTCTGTTCTAGGTGTAGTGCCTCTTTACTACTAGAACATTTTCTCCTCATCTCTCTAGTTAAGACAAGTGGTACCCAAATGAGTTGTCATTTCTTTAAGGTGGTGTTCAGCTTGCCATTTTTGTGGCCTTTTGCTGAAAGACTTCAAAAAGTTATTCTTTCAAAAAACATAAATTATAATTATTTATATATGTCTATCATTGACCTGTAACTCTCTTGAAGTTAGCATTGCATGAAATATGAAATATTCCCGAAGAATAGAACAAAAACCAAAAAGATTCCTTCTATTAATACCTTATAATGAGATAAATGACTTTTCAGAAACATAACCATTTCATAGTGACTTAGCTGAGACTATTTTTTTAAAGGCAGCTCATGGGAGTTCAAATTAAAAGAAGTGTTCTTAATAAGCATGGAACAAGAACAAAATTCCATTAAACATTTAAAATCACTTGTGTATTTTAAAATGTTTAATGGCATTCGTCTCTTAAAGCCCTGCTCTCTGTGATGGGGATAGACATGCACAGCACACTTGAAAATTCTTTGGTTGCTCCCTGGACTGTTCTTGTTGAACACTGTCTCTCCTACTCTTCCATTTATCGGACTTCATGTGCTTTTCATCCATTCAATTGTCCTCAAGGATCAAAACCCATTTTCCTTTTTGGTAATGTTCATGATTTCTTCTCATCTCATATACTTATTTTACTTTTTAAGGAAAAAGATACTTTCCTTTGTTGCCATATTCTTAGGCTGCAGCCATCTTTTTCTTATATTTTATTAATTCCTTCTAATATTTCAGATATATAAATAAAATCCTTGTGATAGGTGAACAGCTTATGTCTTCATCTGGATGGGTTATGGAGACATTTTGTGTTTTCTTAAGTAAAACAAATTCAAGCCCAATCTTTCTCTCTAAATAGTGTCTAGTTTTCTATTGTATCTTTTATTTACATTTCTTATTTCAGTCAAATATACAATGTGATATAATTTCTCAAGAAGGAATCCTCTATTCCAAAAAGTAGACTCTTAGAGGGCCCTGAATTTTAAGATCCTATTTTAGTGTGAGCTGCCTACAAGGTCACATCCTCACTGGAAGACTGCACTAGAGCAACAATCATTTTTGTTCTTTATTGTTCTTACTTCATTTTCATTTTAGTGATTAGTGCAATCAGAGTCTAACAATTGTGTATTAAGTTGTTGGAAAATGAACTGAGAATGTCAGGCCTTGCTGTTTTATCTGCTCCTCTCTTCTTCCCCTCATGCCACCTTGTAATCAAACCTGTTCACTCCCATGTCTCTATTCCTAGTACTGAACACCAGGCTGTATTATAGTGCTCATTACACTTGGTCTTTGTGTTCTCTCCCTGTGTGCGCTCCTCAAATATGATGCCCAGGTGTTTTCCATCTCTGAGTACTCGGTGTCCAAAAAGGTTTGTTTTGAACTGATTTTGTTTGATTTTTTTACTTTTAGTATCTTTATAAATTAAAGTATTCTAAATTTTTTTCTGATTTTCAGAAACATTACAGAGAAGAATTTATTTATTTTTGGAGATTCTGATATAGTTTGAAAGAATTGTGTTGGAATAAATATCATTCCATTCCTTTGTTCCAGGCTCAGCTCTTGTCATTTTTATTTGTTCGTCAGGAACTTGCAGATTCCAGCTGTCTAGCAGGAATCAATATATGTATTATTTCGGCTTTTCAATGTCAAACCTCAGAGTGACTTGAGTGAGAGTCCCTTTATGGCAATGAAAATGTGACACTCTATTTAATAGAAAATATTGTTTGAGCAAAACATTTAAGTTTCCACTGAGACTTTATCAAATACAATTTAAGGTAATTTAAAGCAATTACACATTCTCCAGGGGTATCGATAGGTGAACTTTTATGAGCAACTATTTCTATGAGGTAATTTAAATATAAAATGTCCTAGCTATGTACATAATGATGGCAGTGTGGGGGGTGTGTGTGTGTGTAAAATCTTTTTATTTTGCCTAAATGTATCCACTTCAAAATTATTGTCACCAGTTTATGAACTCTAGTTTAGCCATTTCCATTTTCAAGTGCATCTGAAAGTCTTCTACTAGAATTAAATTACTCCCTTGAAATTCTCCTGAATTGACAAATAGACTCTACCCTTTCAGAGTGCTAAATCTAAGTGCTAAAAACAACAAAAAATAACAGAAAAATCCCTGTTTCTACTAGCAAGTATTTTCTCTTTCAATACCATTTAATTTTCATTACAAAATTTATCATTTATTTCCAGAATCACTCAATACACACAGAACTACAACCACTCAACTATGTCATTTAATTTAATAGCAATAGTAATAAAAGGTTATGTACAATGTGTGATTTTTTAAGCTAAAATTGAAATTGTACATTTCAAAGTGGCTGAAAGCTAACAGAAATTGCCATTTATTAAATAAACAAAAGCAAGACATAACATGTATACTTTTGCTTCCCCTTAGGGTAAGAGGTTGCTGCAAGGTCACCTGGGATTTTACTCACCACCCTCAGCCTACAAGTGAAGTATCACTCTCACTCCTTGACTGACTGAAATGCGCTGGGACATGTAGACTTTTCAGAGGCTCCAAAGGAGTGGAGGATAAGAGTGGAAACTAGGTAAAAATGATTCTCATTTACTTAACATAGGGAAAAGTCAATGACAAGAGTCATTATCCTAGGTGAGAGTAGACTATGTTCAGCTTATTCTTAGAACAGCTCTGTTTATAGGCCATTTCGAGTATATGTAAAATGAAATTCTCTAATCATTTTCTTTCAAATGCAGACTATACTCTGTCTCCATTTTCATATTTGTTAAATGGTAGATTTTTAAAGAAATCCTCACAAACTTCCCTTTCAACCACCCTTACTGAAGTATAAAAAAAAGTTCCATAGATATGATCAGGCAGTTCTCACCTGTCGTAGTGAGATTTGGGTAGAAGTCCTCATGCTGAGCTTTGTGTCACTAGTGATGTTGGAACATTAATGATGGAACATGGCCAAACTTCAGTCATGTGCCTGAAGCCATGGTTTCTTCCCCGCCAGAAATGAAAGTTCAGTTGTAAGACAACCCTCTAGTAAGGCATTGCTAAAGTTACTGGATTTGGTTTAATAAAAGTTGAAATAAAGTATTTGAGTAATAGAAAAAAAAAACCAAAATACACTTCTGTAATTATTTTTATAAAAGCTCAGTAAGGGGAGAAAGTGTCTATGATTTGTGAAGTAGTGAATTAGATTGGAGATATAAGTATAATCAGTATAATACAAATACAGAAGAAATACAGGAGAATAGATGTAGAAGTATTTACAGATATAGGTATATATAAAATTTATTATATACATGTATATTGCTCTGTTAGGTGAGAGGGCCTAGAAGCACGGGTTTCTCAGTGGCAATGAACACTCTAAGTGCCCAAATCTTTCTTTACAACATCATTCTCCAATAAAATGAACCAGGGCTTCTTGGAGACATGATTGATTCTATGGCTGAATGAGGAAATGTAAGATGCCTGTGGAACATCTTATAGTGCCAGAAAGGGAGAAAGTGTTTCAAACACCCCCCGCACGTGCGTGCACTCACACACACGTTAACAGGGGTATGTCAGTGGGACACAGGAGTCAACTGAAAAAGCTCTCAATGGCCAAAGCTAGAAAAAATGTAGTGATAAGTAAAGGAATACTGGTTTATAACACAAAGTACAAAACAAATATCCATAAGTTCATATTAATATAACTAAATGATTAAATAAATGGTAGAATAAATAAATACCACATATAGAAGGATCCCAAGTAATTTATGTACATGCATTTATGGTGCAACATAACTCACCACTCCTTAATGTTAGGCTACACATAGTGATCTTCTCCTAAAGATGCAGTATGAAAAAGAGAAAATATTAAAAATTAACTTTATAGTTAAAAAAGAGGAACTTAAGAAAACAGGTATCTCTACAGAAATCTGATGATGAGATATTGTAAAAACAATGTCTCAGCCAGATGTGTAAAGTTAGCATCATCGTGATAACTCAAGTTGATAGTATCTGCCTGGTGATAGAGCAGAGGGCCCTACACACACAGACACACACACACACACACACACACACACACACACACACACACACAGAGCAGGATTTCTGCCCAGGAAGAGTGGGGTGGGTCAGGCTGCTGGTTTGGGCAAGCATGTGAATGTCTGGCGATCTGCTTGCGGTTGTACTCTTGGATGCAGCTAAAAATCAAGGAGAAGAGAATGTCAGTTTACCTCTGTGTTCCTCTCTAAAACCCATGACCCCAATCTACTTCTGAGAAAAAACATCAGCCAAACTCCAACTGATGAACTTTTCACAAAATACCTGACCAGTACTCCTCAAAACTGTCAAGGTCATAAAAAAACGAGATAGGTCTGAGAAACTCACAGTCTAGAAGAGCCTAAGGAACTAAGACAACTAAATATAACATGGTATCTGGATGAGATCCTAGAGGAAAAGAGAACATTAGGTAACTGAGAAAATTTGAATAATGTATAAAATTTTGTTGATCCTAATGTATTATGACTTATTCATTATTTGTGAAAAATATACCATAGTAATTAAAAAAAAGGGGGGGGGAAACTATAGGGAGAACTGGATATGGTCTCCTCTCCATACAGGAAATCTTTGTACTATAATTGCAACTTTTCTGTAAATTTTAAACTATTTTAGTGTTTGTATTTCCTTCCCCCCCCCCAAGATGGTGGATTAGAGGTTTTTAGTCTGCATCAGCTACTTGGAAATAGCAAGACAGTGCAAAAACATCAACTCTGTAAGCTTGATGTTTAAAAGGAAAATGGGAACACACTGGAATTATGGATACTCCAGTTCCCAGGGAGGAGAACATGGGTGAACAGCCCCCATGAAGCGCCTAGCTGATAAAAGTGAGTGAAACCCCAGTATGTGAAAGAGACGGAGAGCCTCCTTCTATGACTCACTTTTCCACCAAAGAGTCAGACAATCCAGACTGAGGGAGAATACTTTCTCCCAAGCACTGGAGCTAACTTGTGGAGCGGCTTGGAGGCGCTGAGAAGGAATGACACCAGGAGAGGCTGCAGGCATTTTTCCAGATCTGGGACTGACAGCAAGATGCCATTTTTCATCCCAGATCATACAAAATTATCCATTCTTTGGCAACACAGCAGTGTGGCTGTACAGACATTTCTGTTTGGGGCAAGAGTTTGGAGCACTTGTTCTGGAGTGAGTGAGGGGCCTCAACTGCGAGAACTGTGAAAAGCCCGAGTAGTAAACTCTGGAGTTGTGCTCTTCCCTCTCACATACCTGAGGTAGTAGGAGACCTGCTACTGTTGTGGTTTCTTCTGAGTGACAAGACTTAAAGACAAGCCCAACTTGATGACCTGGAACCACTCTGCATGTGTCATTGCTAGATACCTCAGGCTACTCTGCTGAAATCATGGTGCAGTAGAGCCCTCTCTATCACCAGGCAGAATTACAGGAATTTGGAGCACCCACTTGCCTGAGCCAGCAGCTTAAGCTACTCCAGCCTTCACAGACATAGATTATGGTGCAGTGGGATCCTCTGCCCCAGCCCTAAGCAGATCTCCAGGCATTCAGAGCACATGCTTTCCTGAACCACCACCAGACCCACCCCACTCTTCCTGTGCAGAGATCCTAGTGTATGTGTGTGTGTGTGTGTGTGTGTGTGTGTGTGTGTGTGTGTGTGTGTATGCCCAGACAGATATCCAGATATCTGGAACACTCACTATCATGGATTAAGTATTCAGGCTGCCCCACTGGCTGTAAAGAGAACTCGGGGCCCAGGAGGTTTCACAGCTCCATGTCTAGGCTGGCCTCTGGTTGCTTAGTGTCTGCGCTCTGGATTCTCACTCAGCACTGGTGATTGTGCCTGCCTTTGGAGGGCCTGTAGGTTGTCCTGCCTAATCTGGCCATATTAATCTTGGTTTTCAAATCTCCCAAGGTGGAGCAGGAGCTCAGATCACTGTGCACTCCATGAATCAGCTCATTGCCTTAGGTAACAGAGAGCTTCTGAGACCCAGTAAACAAAGATATGATACACTCAGCTATGTTGGCTGCAGATAGCTGCTACCCATAAGCACTCTCTACTGGCTTGTAAGTCAAGCTGCACCACCCAATACAAAATCTGTTGAAAGAAGTGTGCAGGGTTATAGAAGCAAAGCCAATAATTATATCGTACTCAGCTTTCTCTACTGTCACACCACCTAGGGAAAAGGAAAAAAAAAGGAAAGTTAAAGGAAATAATAATATTATAGGGAAAGAAAGGAAAAAATCCTTCTTGCATGAAAATAATTAGAAAAGTATGTGCCAGTGTTCTTAGGTAAGAAGAAACAAGCACAAGAACTCTGGCATCAGGAAAAATCTGAATGTAGGATTCACCAAAGGCTCTCACCAGCTCTCCAGTAATGATTCCTAACCAAAATGGAAACTCAGAAATAAATAAAGAATTCAAACCTAGGACTGCAAGGAAGCTCAATGACATCTAAAACAGGGTAGAAAATCAACACAAATAAACTTCTACCCCAATCCAGAAAATGAAGGAAGAGATAAAAATCCTAAAAGGAGCAAAGCAGACCTTCTAGAATTGAAAAAAAAAATAATAAGTAATTTCAAAATAAAATTGAAAGATTTATCATTAGTCTAAACAAAGCAGGAAAATTTTAGAACTTGAAGATCAATCTTTCACAGTCAGACAAAAATAAAGAACAAACATTTTTAAGCAAACATAATTGAGAAATTTGAAATTCTATAAAGTGACCAAACCTATGTATTATTAAAATTCCTGAGAAGGGAAAAAAGGTAAACAAATAGGAAATTAGTAAATTTCCTATTTACTAGTAAATTAGTAAAAAATTTTCTAATCTTGCAAGAGAGATGATAGACATTCAGATACAAGAAATTCAGAAAACATCTTAAAGATAATATATGAAATGAACATCACCAACTCATATAGTCATCAGACTGTCCAAGGTTGACACTAAGGAAAAAAATCCTTAAGGCAGATACTGAAAAAGTCAGATCACATACAAAGTAAACCTGACCAGGCTAACAGCAGATTTCTCAGCAGAAACTTTAGAAGCCTGGAAATATGGGTCTATTTTCAGTATTTTTAAACAGAAGAAATTCCAAGTGAGAATTTCATATCCCACCAAACTAAGCTTTATATGTAAAAAAAGAAATAAAATCTTTTCTGGGCAAACAAGGACAAAGAAAATTTGTTACCATGAGACCAGCCTTACAAGAGATACAAGGTTCTAAATATGGGAATGAAAGAATGATACCGGCTACCATAAAACCACACTTAAGTACATAGCCATCAGCGCCTGTAAAGCAACCATATAGTGGAAACTACAAAGCAACCAACTAAAAACTTCACAATAGGGTCAACACCATACATGTCAAATATTAACCTTGAATGTAAACAGTTGAAATGTTCCTTGTGAAAGGCACAAAGTTGCCAGTTAGATAAATAAGATTCATCCATCTGCTGTATTCAAAAAATTCACCTCACACATAACACTTACAGGCTCAAATAATGAACTGGAGAAAGATCTATCACTAAAATGAAAAAAAAAAAAAAAAANAAAAAAAAAAAAAAAAAGCAGAAGTTGCTACTCTTATATCAGATAAAGTAGACTTTACCACCAATAGAA
This sequence comes from Cebus imitator, assembly GCF_001604975.1. NCBI lineage: Eukaryota > Metazoa > Chordata > Mammalia > Primates > Cebidae > Cebus > Cebus imitator. The sequence goes on along the minus strand of NW_016107678.1, from coordinate 886,944 downwards.
AAGGACAAGGAATGCATTACATAATGATAAAATGTTCAATTTAACAAAGATATGTAACTATTCTAAATGTATACACACTCAACATTAGAGTACCCAAATTTATAAAACAATGACTTCCAGGTCTATGGAAAGACTTAGACAGCCAGGGAGTAATACTGGGGGACTTCCATACCCTACTGCCAGTGTTAGATAGATCATCGGGGCAGAAAACTAACAAATAAATTGAGGACTTAAATTTGACACTTGACCAATTGGACTTAATAGACATCTACAGAACACTCTACCTATCAACCTCGGAATACACATTTTTCTTATCTGCACACAGAACATACTCCAAGATCAACCACATGCTCAGCCATAAATCGAGTCTCAATCATTTAAAAAAAATGAAATCATACAAACTATATTATTGGATCACAGTGGAATAAAAATAGGAATCAATACCAAGAAGATCTCCCGAAACTACACACTTAACATCTTCCTAATTGACATTTGGATAGAAAACAAAATTAAGGCAGAAATCCAAAAATTCTTTGAACTAAATAAAACGGAGACATAACATACCAAAATCTCGGAACACAGTAAAAGCTGTGTTAACAATCTACCATCAAATCTAGGGAGACTAGAAAAACAAGCATAATCTAGCCTTAAAGCTAGCACAAACACAAATAATTAAAATCGGAGCAAAACTGAACCAAACTGAGATGCAAAGAATCCATACAATCAATGAAAGTGAAGTTAGTTTATTGAAAGGATTAAAAAGATTAATAGGCCACTAGCTAGATTAATAAAGGGAAAAAAAAGATCCAAATAAACAGTCAGAAATGACAAAAGAGACATTACAACTGATCCCACAGAAATACAAAAGATCCTCAGACACTATTATGAACACTTTTATGCTTACAAATCAGAAACTCTAGAGGAATTGCATAAATTCCTGGAAACACATATCCTCCCAAGATGGAATCAGGAAGAAATTCAAACAAATAACAAGTTCCTAAATTGAATCATTAATAAAAAACCTACCAACCAAAAAAATCCCTAGGCCAGATGGATTCAAAGCAGAATTCTAGGAGATGTACAAGTAAGAGCTGGTACCAATTCTACTTAAACTATTACAAAAAACTGAAGAGGAGGGACTCTCCATAGCTCATTCTATGAAGCCAGCATTGCCCTGGAACCAAAACCTGGCAAACACAAGATGATTAATAATAATAAAACAACTATAGGACAATAAGCCTGATGACTGTAGACACAAAAATCCCCAACAAAATACCATCAAACCAAACTTAGCAGGACATCAAAAAGTTAATTCACCATGATCAAGTAAGCTTGATCCCCACAATGCAAGTTTGGGTCAACATATGCATATGCATATGAATGAATGAGTTTCACCACATAAGGAGAATGAGAAAAACCATATGATCATTTCAACAGATAGAAAGTCTTCAGTAAAAAATCCTATATCCCTTTATGATAAAGCTCTCAACAAATTAGTGATTGAAGGAACATATCTCAGAAAAGTAGAGCTATCTCTGAAAAACCTACAGCCAACATCACACTGAGTGGTCAAAAACTGGAAATATTTCTGTTGAGAATTGGAACAAGACAAGTAAGCTTATTCTCAGCACTCCTATTCAACATAGTACTGGAAGCCCCAGCTAGGTTATTAGGCAAAAGAGGGTAATGAAGGGCATCCAAATAAGAAAAGATGAAGTCAAACTATTTCTCTTTGCTGACAATATGATTCTATAGATCAAATACCATAAAGATTCTGCCAAAAGTCTCCTGGAATTGACAAACAGCTTCAGTGGAGCTTCAAAATAGAAGGTCAATGTACAAGAATCAGTAGCATTTCTATATACTGATAATACTGAAGCTGAGAGCCAAATCAAGAACTCAATCCCATTGAGAATAGCCACAGGAGAAATAAAATACCTATTAATCCATCTAATCAAGGAGGAGAAAGATCTCTAAATGGAGAACTACAAAACACTGCTGAAATAAATCAGAGATGGCAAAATAAATGGAAAAACATTCCATGGCCATGGTTGAAAGAATCATTATTGTTAAAATGGTCATACTGCCCAAAGCAATCTACAGATTCAACGTTATTCCTATCAAACTACCAATGTCATTTTTTTATGGAATTATAAAAGTCTCTTCTACGATTCATATGTAACCAGAAAAAGAGGCCAAAGCAATCCTAAGCAAAAGGAACAAAACCAGAGGCATCACATTACCTGACTTTAAATCATACTATAAGGCTATAGTAGCAAAAACAGCATAGTACTGGTACAAAAGCAGACACATCGACTAAAGAACGGACTAGAGAACCGACATATAAAGATGCACACTTGCAGCCATCTGATCTTTGACAAAGTTGACAAAACTAAACAATGAGAAAAGAACTTTCTGTTCAGTAAATTGTGCTGGCATAACTGTCCAGCTATATGCAGAAGAATGAAACAGAACTCCTACCTTTCACTGGATATGAAAGCCATAAATACTATGCAGCCATAAAAAAAACAGAGTTTATGTCCTTTGTAGGGACATCAATGAATCTGGAAACCATCATTCTCAGCAAACTGACACAAGAACAGAAAATCAAACACACATGTTCTTACACATAGGTGGGTGTTGAACAATGAGAACACATGGACACAGGGAGGGGTGCATCACACACTGGGGTCTGCTGGGTGGCGGCCAGGGGAGAGAGAGTGGTGGGTGAGGAGGTTAGGGAGCGATAACATGGGGAGAAATGCCAGATACAGGTGACGGGGGGATGGAGACAGCAAACCACCTTGCCATGTATGTACCTATGCAACAATCCTGCATGATCTGCACATGTACCACAGAACCTAAAGTACAATAAAAAAAAGAAGCTCAATTTCCCTACAACAGCTTCTGTCAATAAATGTTTTCTTATTGAAAAGGCAATGTGTAAAAATTTGTCTTAGAATTTTCTACAAACATAATTTATATTATCCATGGTTCATAGGGTCCATTTTGCTTGACAAGTTTGTTTTGCCACATGTGCTGAATATTAAACAGTTCTTAGAAGAAAGTTAACAAAAGTCTATCTTGTTAGTAATAATGGAACACTAATCTCTTACACCTAAGAATTGTTAAGTCATCATACCTGTATTTGTCTAAATGTTGAAATGACTCAACTAAAATAACATTTTCTTTCTTTTCTTTTTTCTGATTAAAATGAAGATAAGAAGGTGTGTTCAGTTCATCAAGAATTCTCAGTGATTCATATTATTCAGGTAATTATTTTTCTTTCCACTGAAATGACTTGGTATTTTCTTCAAGTTCCCAAATGTTTTTCATAAGAATTGATATATTAATCCTCATGATCTGAAGGAGTTTTAAAAAATGAATTGCTCCTATGTTTGAGGAGTTGCACTTAATTATCTAACACTGAAAGTTTTTCTACAGTACATTTCCCTGTTTTATCATGTTCTTGTTCAACAAGATAATTTTTATATTACAATTTGGTTTTTTCCATGGTGCCTCCCTTCCAATGCAAACCTCTCAGCTAGCCCAATGGAATTAATGTCATGCATTGATCAATGCGTGAATTACTAAAAACTCTCAAAGGTGCTCTTCCATAGCAGTGCTCTTCCCTGCTTACTTGTTGCTTAGATGATGGTTAAGTCTCTCTTTTTTTATTATTAGTATTATTACTATTTACTAAATGGCTTTCTAAATTATATATGCTCGAAAAGACATCATTGAAACAAGAAAGGTGATCCTACAGTTGGACTACTTGCATTTGAATTCTACACTAGTTGCACGATCTTGGACAAGTTGCCTAGTCTCCAAATGCCTTTGTTTCCTAACTTGCAAAATAAGGATAATAACAATATCCTATTCATAGAAACATTTTGAATGCTTGTAAATGAGAAAACACAGGCAGAGCACTTAGCAGTGAACATAGAATATTCTTGGTATAAAATTAATGCTAATTATTAGTGCTATGTTAATGCTGCAGCTAATGCCATGAAAAATTTCAGACTTTGAGCCCCTCAAGAGGAGAAATTGTTTCTTACTCATCTTTGTATTCTCAGCAAAAAACAGAGTGCCTAACATAAAGTGAATGCTGTAAAATAATGGTTGTCTTAGTAAATGAATGTATGAATAAATGTGATTACAGGGTCTATTCTCTACTAGCACTTTTGTGTATTTACCTTTTTTTGTATCATTTAACAACAAGGTGTCTTTATCATCACCATCATTATGATCATTATTTCCATTTTTCCTGTTTAAAGACAATAACCCATTCCTTTTGAGTTTCCCATATACTAACTTAAATGGTTTATAATATGTAAAATAAAGTGGGATACAAAAAAAATGGTGAAGATGATGTTGGAAACATACATTTTTAATACCCCTCTCTTCTAACTCCTGCCAAAAAAGTACTCACAAAATAAAATAAATATGATGGATGAATGGATGGGAGAAATCTTAGTGCATTACAGATTTTACGACTTTCACAGAAGATTGTCTGGGATGCCTGAGTGAGCCCAGGGCTTCTAAATTAACAGTAGAATCTGGGGAAATGCCCACAGAATACATGGCTGTTGCAGGTGTCAGAGCATTGCTTTGACGGTTTGACGAGCTGCCTGTCATATACACATTCTGCCGGTGGACTCTGAGTTGATGATGGAACTTTAATTGCTTCATTATGTCTTGCAGAATAACACAATCTTCCCCTGTACATGAAGAAACCTGGAAGCAGAGAAGCCATCCACTCTCCCCATGTCCCTCAGCCAGTGATCCACTGCAAAAGTAAGTTCATGTTCTCCAACTGGTTTATCACTTGCTGCCAGTGAACAATTTCTGTACCTGGGAAACAATATCCATGAAGATAAAAGTAAATATCCTTATTTACAAGGACTTGAGGATGAAAGGGAATGGAGGAAAGCTCAATATTAAAATTGTTAGCCTCTACGGAGGCAGTAGAAAACATTTAGGAGTGATATTAAAAACTCTTAAAGAGAAAAACTTAAGACACAAGAACGATGTAAAGAAATAAGATCATAATATCTAAATGTAAGTATTCAATAGATAAATTGGAACAAAATCTGATACACATGTTCTTTTTTAAATTATACTTTAATTTCTGGGGTGCATGTGCAGAATGTGCAGGATTGTTACTTACGTATCTATACGTGTGCCATTGTGATTTGCTACACTCATCAATACGTCATCTACATTAGGTATTTCTCCTAATGCTATCTCTCCCCTAGTCCCCCACCCGACGACAGGCCCTGGTGTATGACATTCCGCTCCCTGTGTTCATGTGTTCTCATTGTTCAACTCCCACTTATGAGTGAGAATATAGTGTTTGGTTTTCTGTTCTTGTGTTAGTTTGCTGAGAATGATGGTTTCCAGCTTCATTTGTGTCCCTGAAAAGGACATGAACTCATCCTTTTTTATGGCTGCAAAGTATTCCATGGTGTCTATGTGCCATATTTGCTTTATCCAGTCTATCTTGGATGGGCATTTGGGTTAGAGTTTTTGTTATTGTGAACAATGCTGCAAAAAACATAAGTGTGTGTGTATCTTTATAGTAGAGTGATTTTTAATCCTTTGGGTATATACATAGTAATGGGATTGCTGGGCCAAATGGTATTTCTAGTTCTAGACCCTTGAGGAATTGCCACACTGTCTTCCACAAAGGTTGAACTAATTTACATTCCCACCAATAGTGTAAAAGTGTTCCTATTTCTCCACATCCTTTCCAGCATCTGTTGTCTCCAGATTTTTTAATGATCACCATTCTAACTAGTGTGAGACAGTATCTCATTGTGGTTTTGCTTTGCATTTCACTAATAACTAGTGATTATGTGCTTTTGTTCATATGTTTGTTGGCTGCATAAATGTCTTCTTTTGAGAAGTGTCTGTTCAGACCCTTCGCCCACTTTTTGATGGAGTTGTTTGTTTTATTCTTGTAAATTTACTTAATTTCTTTGTAGATTCTGGATATTAGCCCTTTGTCAGATGGATAGATTGCAAAAATTTTCTCCTATTCTGTGGGTTGCCTGTTCACTCTGATGATAGTTTCTTTGGCTGACAGAAGCTCTTTAGTTTAATTAGGTCCCATTTGTGAATTTAGGTTTTTGTTGCCATTGCTTTTGGTGTTTTAGTTATGAAGTCTTTGCCCATGCCTATGTCCTGAATGGTATTACCTAGGTTTTCTTCTAGGGTTTATTAAGTAGTAGGCTTCACAAACTTAAAAAAAAAAATCCCATAATAACAACAACAAAAAATATAAACCATAAGAAAACATACTAATGTCTTTAAGGGCAGATTCAAAAGCACTAACATACAAGTAATGTTCTTCCAGGAAGAAAAATAATAAAAGATAGATATCATAGTTAATAAAATTATGAAAAGAATCTTACCTCAATAGAATGGTGGGTTTGTGTAGTTGGTCACTAACTGCGCTGATACAGCAGATGTAAAATGAGGCTGTTAAAGGATATATGAGTATCTTAGTTATAAAATATAAAATTAGAACAAAATGAACATGATAATTTAAAAATTATAAGATATAATGAATAACATGATTTCCAAGATGACAATAATATCATCTAAAGTAGACTTCAAGGACAAAACCACTGACAAAGTCATTGTCTATTGAAGAAGATGAAATAGCATAGTAGAGAAACACATAAAGGAAAGAACTACTACTCTATAAATGTATTTAAAAAATTCCTGTGATTGAAATACTCATCTATAAGAATTTATCAGGCTGGGCATAGTGGCTCATGCCTGTAATTCCAGCACTTTGGGAGGCCAAGTTGGGCAGATCACTTGAGGTCAGGAGTTCAAGACCAGGCTGGCCAACATGGTGAAACCCTGTCTCTACTAAAAATACAAAAATTAGCTAGGCATGGTGTGCGCACCTGTAATACCAGCTACCTGAGAGGCTGAGGCATCGGGATTGGCTGAACTCAGGAGGTGGAGGTTGCAGTGAGCCAATATCACCACACTGCAATCCAGCCTGGGGGACAGAGTGAGACTCTATCTAAAAAAAAAAAAAAGAATTTATCAGATCAAATAAACAAAAATATTCACAGATTTTAAAGATTTCCAATAGTTAATAACATCTAATATATATAAATTTTTGTATGCACATATACATATTTGTGTGTCACATATACTACTTATATAGTAATACTTATGCCATATCTATATATGTAGCATATATAAATGTGAGGTATACAAATACACACACACAAGTGTTCATTATAGTCTTATGATATGGAATATCTTTGAAAATATGTCTTACACTTGTCAATATATTTAAAAAGTAATGGATATTTTAGGTCAGTATCTAATTGCCCTAAAATAAAACTAAGTCAACACTGAAAAGATGGCCAAATAATTTGAAGTTTCTGGAAAAGAAGAAACAAAGTTGCTATACCAATAGATTGTTGTCAAATTTTATGAAAACTCTTCCCAGGCCAATCCCAACTCAATTTCAAGTGCTAATATTCAAAACCACTAAGAATTTCCAGTAAATTATTTTAGGGTTCTTTTACTTCTATGATTTTAGTAGATAACTGAACTCAAGTCAACCCAAACCCTAGTATGATTTTCTACCAATCAGTGAAAGAGCAAAGCCCCAGGGGACTCAATTAAATTCAATCTCAGGATAGAATATAGTGAAAATGTCTGTGATGAAAAAAAATTATCATCAGCTAAGGATGAGCATTTGAAGAATAGTACAGAAGAACTTTATGGGAAGTGTCCAATATATAAAATAGAATATTTCACAATGCACTTTTTATATATAGTCATAGGCAATAATTCAGGCCAGCGTACATCTACTTTCCAAAGGAATTATACAAGATTTCCCTTCCTAGAATGCATGATGTAGCAAGGTTTTACGAAGTAAAATTAGAAACAAAAACAGAACTTGCAAGAACAACAGAAATAGAATTTTTAAGCTCTTTTAGAAACAGAACAGACGGTCTCTAAGGTAAAGAAGCTAATAATTCTTTCATGAGCAGAAATTTCTGATATTAGTAATAGGTCATAGCAATGTCGTGGTGAAAAGGAGAATAGAAATCGGAGCCACGGAAACATGATGACAAAAGATTATCAAGTTTGTGAACAGGACCACAATTCCACTTTCTCCTAACTGTAAGGAGAATAGAAATCAGAGCTACGGAGAATAGAAATCAGAGCTACGGAAACATGATGACAAAAGATTATCAAGTTTGTGAACAGGACCACAATTTCACTTTCTCCTAACTGTAAAAGGCTTCAGCCCTCAAATAACCCATACTAGGAAATGACTGATAGTAGTAAAATAGATTCTGCTGAAGTTATCCCAGGACATTATTCCTAATTTTATTGTTATATATCTGTAAACTCTTGTCTGAATTGTTTTCTTAATTTATTTAAAACTATTTTTTACCTTTTACTGATATTTTACATTATATCATAAAAATGAAAATAAATAGGAAATCACACACAAAAAACATCACCCATAACAAAGCCCACACAAAGATAACATTTTGATTTTATCTATCTATCTATCTATCATTTAGCTTAATATGTTTTACAGATTTTCTGCATCACTAGTCACCTCTATATAGAATGACATATAGTAACATATTACAATTACAGCATACTATTTAACTATATTTATTCAAAAGCAAATTCTTAATAGATACTTGCAAGGTATCAGGTAATGTTTTAAGTCATAAGAGAATTATCAGGTAGCAAATGGTGTCCAATAGCAGAGAATACAATGAAGAATAATAAAGCAGGTCAAGTAAAAAAGGGGTAGGATTAGAGTAACTTTTCTATATAAGGAATAAGAGACCTCACTAAAGTTTCACGTGAGTTCATACCTGTAGGGAGTGAGAAAGTGAACTAGGTCAATACATGGGGCAAACACTGCAGACAGAAAGAAAAGAGCAAGGGCAGGGACAGTGAGTTTTGGATGTGTTTGGCATTTGAGAAAAAGCAAGAAATTCAATGAGGTTTAGGGGTGTTGGTAGAAGAGATCAGAGAGGGTGACAGGAAAAGCATATTTCAGATGTAGAGTCAAGGTGAGGACCTTGAATTTGAATGCTGGGTGAGACATTATGTCACCGGAAGATTTTAAGCAGAGAAGTGACATGATCTAACATATTTTGAAAGTGCCACTGTAGCTACTGTGTTGAGAATAGGCATAAGAGAGAAGGCAGACCAAAGGACAGAAAGAAGGAGACCAAGAGAATAGTCAGAATAATTCTGGAGCTCAAAGATGGGAGCTAAGACCAGATAGAAATGGAGACGATGAGAAGTATTTGGGATCTGCATATGCTTGGAAGGCAAAGTCAGTAAGATTTACTAGTAAATTCAATGTTGGGAAAGGGCAAGCATGAATTTAAAAAATGTATTTAGCAATACATTTTTATTAGACAATTTGATTGAGATATAGTCTAGATGCAGAGGATGTGACTGGTTGGGCTCATTTAATATCTACGAAGTCCAGTAAAATACCAGTCCTATAACAGATACTCCGGAAATATGTGTTGAATTAATGAATGAATGTAGGAAACTGTATATTGTTTATTTTAAAAAGTGAATGGAATTCACATAGTCTAATATGAAATACTGTAAGAGTTCCTTCAAATAGCTTTAAGAAATGATATCAAAACAAAACCCTACAAAATATTGCTGTCAGCATTCTGAGGTCCAGGCAGGATGGATAAGATATCAAGATACCTTGTCATAGAATAAAGATGAAACTGGGATAAGCCTGTTAACCTCATTTTATTTAAAAATATCGACATATTTTGTTTTCTGTCATAGATACTTAGTTATTTTATCATGTGTTCCTCACAGAGTGATGTTTTCCTTAAAAATTAAAATATATGTATATATGAATATTTAAATAATGTTTTCCCCACATAGATTATATGAGTCATTTAAGACCATCTAACGCCTCTCTTTGTAGTAGCTCTTATTTCACACAGTATTATCTTTCTCCCACAGGAATTGTATATTAGCAATAATGTATCTAAATAACCCTTACAATTAATTTTTCCAGATAGCAAAAATTTCCAAAAAGTAAAATATCCAAACATATTTATCTCTTCTTTAGTTATTAATATTTTAAGTCATACCCCAAATCTTCTGATCATAAAGGATTTTATAATTCGATGAAAATAGGATAAATGTTGTTACTATTTTAAAGTTATAATGCAGAATGAGTTAGCTATGCTGTATATAATAGGGACAAAATTTTCCTGAGTTATTTTGTATTTGTAAATGCCTTCCTTGTGCTTAAGTTACCAAATGCATGAACCCCAGCCTATCATATTGTTACACAAATTGGTTTGGTGGGAAGACCATAGGTTTTTTATAACGCAGACTGAGATATCTAAAAGTTAGGCTCATTCTAACTAGCCAGGTAATCCTGGGCACATTATTCAATCTCTTTTAGCTTCATTGTCTTCAGAGATTATAAAATATGCTTCTCATGAAGTTTTCCATTCATTCACTTACTTATTTAAAATATTTTGAAGGCCCCTAATTAAAATATTTTAAAGGCCCCTATGTTGATCTAATAATCAACATACCAGAAATCTGGCAGCATCTAAAATATTTGATATAAGGACACAGAAAGTAAATATTGTTTCTCCTTTCTTTTGAAGAATATATAAATACATACATACACATTTATATATTAATACCTCATCATTATACAGTTATTTTATTTAAATTATTTTAAGTAAACATATTTTAAAATATTAAATTTTTTTTGAAAAATATATTTAAATGCTTATACATTATTATATTTTTCTCATTTGAGATAAGAGTTACTAAAAAGAGAACCACAAGATGGTATTTAAGTGACTTCTGTTACATATATATGAAATTAAAATTTTCATTGGAAAGAAAGTTATGCAAAGGCCAAAACAGAAAGAGTTTTTATGTAAGGGACAAGTTTGAGAAAATCAAAACAAAATTTTCAAGTACAAGTAACATTGGCTGGGTATTAAAACTGTCAAAATGTGGCAGGCCATGTTTCCATTAGCAACCAGAGCAGTCAGCCTTTACCAACGCCTTACTGTAACTCTGATGAATGTGTAAGTTAAATATTACAAACAGGAGAAACTAGTATCTTAGTACAAATGCTAGAATGTAAACACAAGTCAATTAAGACTCCGCCTATGGTTTCTCAGACCTTAGAGTTTAATTAAAGTAATGGATAAGTTCTTGCACACCTTGTACCAAGACCCACTTTAATTACGTAATTTTTCCAAGGCTCTAAAGTAATTGTCTAGACCCAGTACCCTAGTCAAAGATTAGACAGAGTAAAAAAGTTTGGTTTTCAGTTTGGAGGTGCACCAAATGTATACACGCACTAGAGAACACTTGTAACTTTGAGTTGGTCTGGTGAGTTATTCCGATCTTCTCTCTGTAACCAGTTACAGACATAAACTCCCTTCTTTCCCAGTCTGTCTGTATATTGTTATTGGACTGTGAGAACAAACAGCTGGACCCCCATTTGGTCTGATTAAAAAATGCTTGGCAAATTTCAGATGACATTTTGGTTTTAGAAAGAAGGATAATTTCTAGTTAATTTGATTTTATTATAATACATATAAAGATTTAGGAAAATCAATAAAATTACTTGAAAGGGCAAAGCCAAGTTATGGTAAGATATTTAATTGAAAGTTTTAATTTTGTTTTATATTTTTTATGGCTTTTATCATCAGAATGCTGAATGAACAAAATAATGACATATTAGTCCCAATGCTAGAGAAGAAGTTAATTCCTTAGTAAATGGTAGTATATATTCAGAAAAATGATTATTTTAAAATTCTTTAAAATTCATTTTAAAAAGTAGAGGTACAGCATTCTGTAACCTAACTCAGATACAAAAACTATAGAGAAAAAATTAAATGCAAGATAGCATTTGTTTATTGTCATGGTTTTAAAATGGTATATCAACATTGGTAATTTATTTCATTATGGAATTGTTCTTTATGAAATAGAATCAATAAAACTTAAGCCAACTTAAAATAAGCCTAACATTATAAAATAACATTTCTAGAAGTATTTACTTTGGTGATAAGAAAATCTTTCATGAAAAATTCTTCCTCCTTTCTCTTAATACTGTACACTGAAATTAGTTAAATTATCATATTAAGTAAGGCCTTTGTGTTGCAGAATGGAGGAGTGGGTTAAGAAGAGAAAATCATCTTTTAATGGCAAAATTAGCAAATCTTATGCAATTCCCCATCAAAATGTCATGTTAATCTGTCTAGGCCTAGTTTAGAAGCAGACAGGGCATAAAAGTTAACCAAACCTCTGGAAAAGGACCAAAGTTTGCAGAAGAGGCAAGCAGCCTACCCTGACACATACCCACTCATTGACCCTCCTCTGCCCCTTCACAGTAAACATTCATGGACTCATGAACAGAAGGTATTTGAATAAAAGCCTGGTATGATCTACTCTAATCAGATTTTAGAAATATCAAGTTATTATTATACTTATGAATCACTCTAATTTTTCATATATAGCTTAAAATGCACTATAATAGGTAATTTTAATAATATTCAAAGTCCATATACCCTAAATACTTGTATGCTTTAATGCATATTTTAAAAAGAAAAGGGTTTGGATTCTAATCTGCTCACTTGGGAATTGTCTCATCACGAATTTTTGAAAGCTTCTTATGCCTGTGAGCTATCTTTTCTAGTCTACAAAATGAAACCTTAGAATCCGAGAAGTGCTTGTGAAACTCCAGCTTCTCTACTAGAATTGTAGTGTACCCAGATTTGAAGGGAAAAGATGATTTTTGTGAGAAAATAAGGCATCTGTGACTGTGTATGGAATCACAAAATGGCTTGTGATTCCTTTCTGTAAGGATATAAATTGGCATAAAATTTCTTAGAAGAAGTGTGTGTGTGTGTGTGTGTGTGTGTGTGTGTGTGTGTGTGTGTGTTGGAGTTTAAGCACTGTGGTGGATGAGCAGCAATTAGCATGAAAATATGTGGTATAAATGAGAAACGTTGTGTTAAAACTATTGAGGAATAAGGAGCATCATCAGAGGAGAAGAGACTAGCAGGGCAGCAGCAAGAAGAGCATGATGACAAGAGTCTGGACGAATCCTTTAATTCTGACATGAATAATGAAAGAAAGCCACTTAAAATCAGTCTGGATTTTGATGCCTCATTTAATGTCCAAGGGTTGCTTCAGTTACTTCAGTTTACAAACCAAACATACTATTTAACTCATGGACATCATATTACTGAGACATATAATCATATTTGTTTGTGTAAACTGAGATGTAAATTAAATTAGCAATGATAAACCACCTTTCATCTATTAAATTGTCAAGCACACAAAACAATATTCAGGACCTGGATGTGTATGATAAGATGGGGCTTGTGATTGCATTCTGATAAAGAGATAAATTGGCATAAAATACCTTGAAAAAAGTTTGGAATTATATATCAATACATTTGAAAATTTTAACTTTCTTACTATTTATTGTGGCAACCCACTTCCCAGTGTCTCTCAAAAAATAATCAAATGTGTCAAAGTTTAAAAAAAAAATAACTTCTGGAACAGTCTGGCCCCTATGAACTTAAAAAATTGGCCCACCAACTGTCCATTTGGGGACAAGGCCTCAGATTAAAGAAAAACTTCTGAGAAAAGAATCAAAATTGAGGAGGACAGGGGCAGTATCGACAAATAAAAAAAGATCTAAACCAAAGTGGGTAAGGAGTCTAGATCCAGAACATCTCAGAAAGTAAGCTGTCATATATTTGATCATTACAGAAAACAGCAGAGGGGAGCCATGTGAAGTTATCAAAGCTTTCTTGAAACATCCCTTCATCCTAAAAGCGTATGGAGCCTAATTTTACATAAAAATGTACCATATAAAATTACTACAAGAAAAAGAAGAAGAATAATAATGTCCCTATGATGAAGCATACCATAAAGATACACTCACAAAATAAGATAAATGACATTAAGAAAATGATACAAGACATAAAAGAACAGTATAACATAAATAAATTTTTTAAAAATTCAGAAATAATATGTCAGTCCTCAGGACATAAAAATAAAAATTATTTAGCAAATAATACTAAACTAAAAAGAAAATAATAATGAATACATGTAGATAATCCCGTAGGAGAAATAGAAGGTATAAAAGAATACATTTTAAAATATTAAAATGTGAAGAAAGAGATGAAAATAATTTGAAAAAAATGACAAAGATAGGCAGAAAAGTCTTAAATTATTTAACAGAACTTCTGGAACTGAAAACCAAAGCAAGATAATAAAATATCTTCTCTGAAATAATAATTTAAAAATGTGAAACTGTATACTGAAATAGCAAACCATAAATCTGAGTGTGTTGACCCAGAGTCACCAACACCATTACACATTCCCATAAAATTATTCAAAAAGGAAAAAATATTTGTGTACCTAGAAAATACAGCATTTGGTGTATATGGGAAAGCATAGTAAATTATCATAATAATTTCAAGAGCCACACTTTAAGAAAGAAAAAATTGAGAAAAATGTTTAATGAATTCAAGAGAAAATTGTATGAGCCAATGATTTTACGTCCAATCCAACTGACAAAGGGCACAGATAAGCTGTTAACAACATGAAAGCACTCAAAAAATAATGTTCCCATGAACATTTTCTCAGAAATCTACTACAGAATAACATACAGATAACTGCAATGACTAGAGAGACCCAGACATAAGGACCAATGGTGAGCATCAAACATGGTTGCCCATAGAATTAAGATGACATGAGAGCTAAGAGGAAGACACTGCATAATGACTGTAGATTCTGAAAATTTGTTTTTGATGGCATTATGGTAAACAATGGAGAAAGAGAAAAAGTAAAGAGATCAATGGTCATTTAAGTGCTAATACTAGTACTGTTATTTTAAGAGTAATATATAAGACATGATAAATTATTGAATATCCAAATTTTATCCTCTTCTTCTTTAGAATCAAGAGATAACAAAAACATCAAAGTTCTGTAGTCTTGAATTTTATATAAAAATATCAATACATGTTTCTAAGTTATTATATCTGGGGTCAATTAAACTACAAAGAGATAGTATTTCATACCAACTAAAATAAAAGAATAAATTAAAAAGAAACCTGACTATCTTGGTGAATTAAACTACACAGAGATAGTATTCCATACCAACTGAAATAAAATGATAAATTAAAAAGAATCCTGACTATTCTAAGTGTAATGTGGGATAAGATGCAGGCCAACTGGAGCACCAGTTCTCTTCTAGTGGGAGTATGTATTGATCTAACCTCTAGCAAAAACCCTGTTTAACAGTACCTTCTGAATCTGTTACAAGGTTTACTCTTTTATATAACTACAACGGAATTACATATATACCTATTTTCACCAAAATATATGTGTAAACATGTTAATAGCTGTACTATTTATAACAGTAAAAAATCAGAAACAACTAAAATGTCAAACAGTATAATACATTGTAATATATTCCTATAAAAGAATATATAATGAACAATTGATGTACACAATCCCTTCGGTGAATTCTAAAATCATAATATTGAGAGAAGAATGTTAGACACAAAAAAACGCACTGCTTTGATTCAATTTACGTACAGTTTGAAAACAAGCTAAACTAAGCTATGGTGCTAAAATTTAGGTAATTTATTTTTATTGTGGAAATGGGGTTAATAACTAAGTAGGGTCCATAAAGGTTTCTCTAGTTTTAAGGTGTTATGAATCTTGAACTGTACAGTGGCTATATGGGTATGTTTTCTATATAGTAATTTGTGAAATATTAGTTTACATATGCACTTGTAAATTTTTCTGTGTATACATTATAATAGATAATTGGCACTCTGGTAAACCTTGTATACCCCAGCTACTGAGGATGACTGAGGCTGATAGCTCACAGGTGACTTCCTCCCTTGAAATTGCCCTTAGCCACAGATAACTATTTATTCTCCTACTAGGGAGACACCATACTCCATCACTGGATCATGCAATGACACAAAGGCCTAGACATTATATTTCACGTTAGAAAAACTCTGAAGAGCCACTCCAGTTCTAAAGCTTTATTGAAACCGTGTTATGGTTTGACTTCTCTTTCTGCTCCATCCTGCTTTTGTTGGTTCATCACAGATACATGTCTCAAGACCATTCCCCAATAAACCCTCTCTGCATAAAACTCTCCGTCTTAGAGACTATATCTAGGAACTTCTTATGATTCTGTTGTTACTAGAAGGGGTCCCAGAAAACAAACTGTGGAATAATATTCTATAGATGGATGAAAATGTTCAGGCCATCTGGCAATGAGGACTCCACTGCTGGTGGTAAGCAGAGGATGAGTAGACTTCACATTTCACAGTTGCTAAAATTGTTGCATGTAGTGAACTCAGAACTCAGATGCAGTACTGGTGGAAGAAGACACACTGGCTATGTGATTACTTCTGAAACTTAATCTCACATAGAAAACAGTGAGTATAAGCACTAAAAAGAAAATAGGCTTTACTGAGAATCATTTTATTATAATTGAAGAGTTGATAATGATGAGTTCAGATGATTAATTAATTATCATTCCAAGGTAAAATGTGAAAGCCAGAGGGACTCTTGGCAGAATCTAAGGAGACTCTGATCATTTGCCACTGGTGAGCAGTCAGTAGATAACTAAATTTGAAAGTTAATAACACAACTAGTGGATCGTCAGAAAAGGTTGGATTCTTAGCCTCAGCAGATTTCATAAGCCAATGTCAGGATACTAACAAGAAAGAAATATTCCCCTCAGATTTAGAAAGAAGATAATTGATTAGACATAGCTGAAAACCTTGAAGATCTATTTTCCCCTGAATGATCTTATTTGGTGGAAGTATCTTCTAATTCCTTTGATACAAATAATGGTCTTCTATTAAAGAAAGCATTCCTTTGAGATCATACAGAAAATTCAAATGACTTAGGTGCTTTAAAACATAATCATTCCATCTAAGACCCCCACACACCAAGGAGCTATCTTGATTTCTTTCCAGGCAAACATTCCAATAATAAGGGTTAAATACCAGCACATTCCAATGAGAAATGTGCTGAACTAGCTAAGAGAAGAAAGAGACTATATGTAAAGGAACTGTAGGAGCTGTCTAATAGGTACAGTACCATGGGAGCCAGGAGAGTATGAATGAAACTGGATCCTGAAGGTGACATAAAAAGGGGCATAGAACATAGAGTTGGATATGAGATACTTTATCAATATGGAACACTCTCTCATGATATGTAATTTAACACACTGGCAAGGACACCAGGAAACAGTAATAATACATCAGCAGGATGGCACTAGGAAAGTTTGAAAAAGTAATGACCCATGTAAATGAAGAAGTGCCAGAATTGTGTGACAGTTAGAAGATGAAGGCATAAAATGTGCATGCTATAGTGATATAGTATGTAAGATCGGATAAACCACCAGCAAACTATATTCCAAGAAATATTAGAAGCACAGCTAATTCACAAAAGCAATAAGGATTACACTGGTGGAAAATGCACTGTCATTTCTGAGCTCAGTATGGTTCTTCTCTGTAGGCTAGGGAATGCTGTAACAAGACTGGCCTCCCTGAAAGAAACAGGTATGAGAGTATCCTAAAATAAAAAGAAGCCAGATAGTGGCTCTTAACTGTCAAAGCAAGATGGACACATTTATCACCCTGAGTACAAAGCTTAAGTGGCACGCAGAGGAGGTATGAACTGCAGAGATGTTTTATATATATATATATATATACACATATATATATATATATATGATTATAGATATATAATTATATAGATATATGATTACACATATAATTAATATAACACTATTTCCAAAGACAACTTAGATGAGAAGCCAGAAAATATGTTGCTTAATTTCTATAACTAAAATAAATAAAGAACAGATAAGTAGGAGACTGAAGGCAACTATAATAATAAAATACTGTTTTCCCTTTCCCAGTCTTAAGACCTGAGTACAGTTCTCAGATCCAGAATCCATTGACTGGAGTATGAACCACTGTGAGGAAGGATCAGGCAACACCACAAGTATATTAAAGAGTAATTCCTTGTATTCTTTCCGAAAAGAACTAACAATTATATACTAACTAACCACACATGGAGGACAAGGACATGGGAACACCTTTTGAGGATTATTGGATATGGATCTGAATTGGCATTGATATCTGTGGACCCAAAGCACCTTTTCCTCTTGTTCGAGTGGCATTATTAATGAAGTTCTGGAACATGTCTGGTTCACTATGGATCTAATGGGTCTATGAAATTCCCACTGGGCATGTTCCTGATTTCTAAATATAACCTGAATGAAGAGACTTGGTAGTTGGCAGAATCCCAACATTGATTTGTTAGTTCGTGTGGTAAGAAGTATTATAGTAGGGAAGACCCATTAGAAACTTCTTATTCATTTCCCCAGAAAAAAAAATATATAAGAAACAATATTATATATTTGAAAAAATGAATTAGTGTCACCTTACAATATTAAAAGATGACTGGTGTTTTAGCCTGCTTTGTGTGGCTATTACAGCATACCTGAGACTGGGTCATTTATAATGAATAGAAATTTGTTTGGCTCATTGTTCTGAAGGCTGGGCACTCCAGTGGCATCTGGTTTCTGGCATCTGGTCAGCCACTGACGAGGGCCTTCTTGCTGAGTCATCCTAGCAGAAGACAGAAACACAAGAAAGCAAATGAAAGAAAGAGAGGGCCTAACTAGTTTTAAAAAAAGATATATTATTTTGATAACAAACCCATACCTGGAATAACTAACCCACTCCCATGATAATGGTATTAATCCACTCATGACGTCAGAGCCCTTATAACAAATAAAAAACAAAACCATATAGCTAGAAAATAGTAGATACATGGAGGTGTAGAAATGGACCAAATCATATAGTACCTTGTAAACCAGAGTAAGGAATTTATTGATTAGTAACACTTATGTTCAGGTAGTCTCACATAGCTTCCAAATTTCTAGATATAGTATATATTATTGTGCTCCTTAGACATTTGCTGCAATCTAAGCTTCATAAAATTATTTAATAATCATTTAAGAATAATTTAAGAAACCTAACCTCTTTGTTATCAATGTTAGCGTGACTCTTTGCATAAATAATTTATTTCAAATTACTCAGTCACCTGAATCATTATATTAGTATAATATGTGAAGTGTCTGATCCCAATCATAACTGTAAAAATGATTGATCCATGTTCCATATCTCAAAATCCTTGCTAGTTGATTTGCTGAGTGAAACTTTTTACATTAAAAACAAGCACAAATAAGAAGGTGTGATTTTATTTATATAGCATTTCTCATAAGTCAATCAACAAGGACAGGCTAAATTGTTTTGATTGAATAAACAGAGAATTTCCAAATGTCACTTTCACTTTGTTTTATAGTAACATATCTGTTTAATTTTTATTTTTGTGAGTACATAGTAGTTGCAGATATTTGTGGGGTACATTAGATGTTTTGACACAGGCATGCAATGCATAATAATCATATCATAAAGAATGAGATATTCATTCCTTCAAGCATTTATCCTCTGTGTTACAAATAATTGTATTCTTTTGGTTATTTCAAGGTGTATAATTAAATTATTGACTAGATTCATATTTATGCTATCAAATAGTATGTCTTATTCATTCTTTTTAATTTTTTGTACCTATTAACCATCCTCACCTCCATTTACCATCCCCCATACCCTTCCCAGCCTCTGGTAACCATCATTCTACTCTATATGTCCATGAGTTTCATTGTTTTGATATTTGGATCCCACAAATAAGTGAGAACATATGATATTTGTCTGGCTTATTTCACTTAACATAATGATCTCCAGTTCCCTTCAGACTGATGGAAATAACAGGCTCTCATTCCTTTTTATGATTGAATAGCTCTCCATTGTGAATATGTACCACAGTTTCTTTATCTACTCATCTGTAGATGCACACTTCAGTTGCTTTCAAATCTCGGCTATTTTGAACAATGCTATAACACACATAGGAGTGCAGATATCTCTTTGATATACTGATTTCCTTTCTTTTTGGTATATACCCAACAGTGGGATGATTGGGTCATGTGGGATGATTGGGTCATGTGGGATGACTAGGTCATATGGTAGCTCTAATTCTACCTTTTTCAAGAACCTCTAAACTGTTTTTTATAGTGACCATACTAATTTATCTTCCCACAAGCATTGTACGAGGCTTCCCTTTTCTCCACATCCTCACCAGCATTTGTTATTGACTGGCTTTTGGATATAAGCCATTTTAACTAAGGTGAGATGGTATCTCATTGTCGTTTTGCTTTGTATTTCTCTGATGAATAATGATGTTGAGCACCTTTTCATATATTTGTTTGCCATTTTTATGTCTTGAGAAATGTCTACTCACATCTTTTGCCCATTTTTGAATCAGATTATTAGATTTTTTTTCCTATAGAATTGTGTGAACACCTTATATAGTCTGGTTTTTAATCTGTTGTCAGATGTATGGATAGTTTGTATTTTCTCCCACTCTATGGGTTTTTTTTCTTCACTTTCTTCATTGTTTTCTTTGCTGTGCAGAAACTTTTTAAGTTGATGTGAGCCCAATTGTGAATTTTTGCTTTGATTGCATGTGCTTGTGGGGTATTCCTCAAGAATTTTTTGCCCAGGCCAGTTTCCTGGAGATTTTCCCTACTGTTTTCTTGCAGTAATTTCACAGTTTGAGGTCTTAGATTTAAGTTTTTAATCTATTTTGTTTTGATTTTTGTGTATGGCAAGAGATAGGAATCTGGTTTCATTCTTTTGCATAGAGATATTCTCAGCACTATTTATTGAAGAGATTGTCTTTTTCTCAGTGTATGCTCTTGGTAACTTTGGTCAAAAATGAGTTCACTGTAGTTCAAAATGAGTTCACTGTGGATTTGTTTCTGAGTTTTCTATCCTATTTCATTGGCCTATGTGTCTGGGTTGTTTTTGTTGTTATTTGTATGTTCATTTGGTAGGTTGGTTGGTTTTTTGCCAGTACTGTGCTGCTTTTGTTATTATAGCTCCGCAGTATAATTTTAAGTCAGATATTGTGATTCCTTTAGGATATATATATATATTTTTTCCTTTAGGATAGCTTTCGCTATTCTGGGCCTTCCGTAGTGTCCTATTAATTTTAAGATTGTTTCTTTATTTCTGTGAGGAATGTCATTAGTATTTTGATAGAGATTGCATTGAACCTGTAGATTACTTTGGGTAGTATGGATATTTTACCAATATTTGTTTTTCCAATGCATAAACATGAAATATTTTTCCACTTTTTGGTGTTCTCGTCAACTTCTTTCATCAATGCTTTATAATTTTCATTACAGAGATCTTTAACTTCTTTGCTTTAGTTAATTCCCAGGTATTTAATTATTTTTGGCTATTGTAAATGGGATTACTTTTTAGACTTTTTTTCAGATTGTTCACTGTTGGCATATAAGAATGCTACTAAATTTTGTATGTTGATTTTGTGTCCTGCAATGTTAATAAATTTGTCAATCAGACATAAAAATGGCAATGGTTTATTAGAAACCAAGTTTTCTTGTGAAGTCTTTAGTTATTTCTGAATATAAGAATATATTATCTACAAACAAGGATCACTTGATTTCTTCCTTTCCAATTTTGATTCCTTTATTTCTTTCTCTTGTCTGATTGCTCCAGCTAGGAATTCTAGTATGATGTTGAATAACAGTGGTCACAGTTAGCAAGTTCCAGGTCTCAGAGAAAAGGCTTTCAGCTTTCTTTTATTCTGTAGGATATCTGGTGTGAGTCTGTCATATGGCTTTCATTATGCTGTTATTATTCTATAACCAGTTTTTCTATGGTTTTTACCATGAAGAAATATTAAACTTTATTAAATGCTTTTTAGGCATCAGTTTGAAATGATTGTGTGGTTATTGTCTTTCATTCTGTTGATATAATGTATCACATTGATTAATTTGCATATGTTAAACCATACTTGCATCCCTGAGATAAACCCTACTTGGTCAAGATGAATAATCTTTCTAATGTATTTTTGAATTTTATTTGCTATTGTTGAGTATTTTTGCATCAGTATCCATCAGAGTTATTCACCAGTCGCTTTCTTTTTTTGAGGTATCTTTTCTGGTTTTGGTATTAGGGTAATACTGGTCTCAAAGAACGAGTTTGGAAGTATTCCCTCCAACTCCACTTTTAAGAATAGTTTGAGTTGTGTTTGTTTTAGTTCTTTAAATATTTGGTGGAATTCAGCAACAAAGGCATTGAGTTCTGGCTTTTTTTTTTTTTTTTTTACTGGGAAACTTTTTATTATGGCTTTGATCCCATTAACTATTACTGGTCTGTTCAAGTTTTGCATTTCATCATGGTTCAATCTGGGCAGGTTGTAACTGTCTGAGAATTTTTCCATTTCTTTTAGATTTTCCAATTTACTGGCATATAGTTGCTCATCACAGCCTTTAATGATCCGTTGAATTTCTGAAATATCAATTATAATGTGTCTTTTTTCATCTCTGATTTTATTTGAGTCTTTTTTTTTCTTAGTCTTGCTAAAAGTTTGCCAAATTTGTTAAATGTTTTAATAAAACCAGATTTTTATTTCATTGATCTTCTGCATTTTTAAATTTTATTTATATCTGCTCTAATCTTCATTTTTTTCTTCTACTAATTTTGGGTTTGATTTACTCTGGCTTTTCTAGTTCCTCAAGATGCATCACTAGGTGGTGTATTTGAAGTTTTTCTTCTTTTTAATGTGAGCACTTATAGCTGTAAAATGCCCTCTTAATACTACTGCTTTCCCTGTATCCCATAGGTTTTAGTACGTTGTCTTTCCATTATCATTTGTTTCAAGAAATTTTCAATTTTCTTCTTAATTTCTTCATTGAACCACTGCTCATTCAGCAGCATGTTGTTTAATTTCCATATATCTTTATGGTTTCCAAATTTCTTGTCATTGATTTCTAATTTTATTTTGTTGTGGTCAGAAAGATGATTGATTTTATTTCAATTTTTTTGAATTCTTTCAGACTTGTTTTGTGACCTAATGAATGATCTATCCTTGAGAATGATCCATGTGCTGAGGAAAACAATGTGTATTTGCAGGTATCTGATGAAATGTTCTGTAAATATCTATTAGATCCCTTTGTTCTGTAGTGCAGATTAAGTTGGATGTTTGTTGATTTTCTTTCTGAAAGATCTGTCCAATGCTGAAAGTGGGTGCTTAAATCTCTATCTTATTTTATTGGAGCTTATCTCTCTCTTTAGCTCTAATAATATTTACTTTATATATCTGGGTGCTCCAGTGTTGGGTGCATATATGTGCATATATATAGTTGTGTCCTCTTGCTGAATTAACCTCTTTATCATTATATAGTGGCCTTCTTTGTCTCTTCCTAAATTTTTGTGAAATCTATTTTATCTCATATAAGTACAGCAACTCCTGCTCTTTTTTGGTTTCCATTGGCATGGACTGTGCTTTTCTATCCCTTTATTTTAAGTCCATGTGTGTCTAACAGGTGACAGATTAATGGCTCTTGCTTTTTTATTCATTCAGCCATCCTATACCTTTTGATTGGAGAAGGTAATCTATTTACATTCAGTGCTATTTTTGATAAGTAAGGACTTACTCTTGCCATTTTTAACTTTGTATTCTGATTGTTTTGTGGTTTCTTTCTTTGGGACATACCTTTTAAATAATGGTCAATTTTTCACATGACTTGTTTTTTGTAGTGTAATTTAGAAGGCATTGCTTAAATAAATCTCCTATAATATCTTACAGGATTTCTTTGTGTGAAATTTCCGTGGACTAAAAATATTGTATCATATAAAATCTTTTTCCAAAATGTATATACCCTAAAAAGGTAACATATTAAGCCATTAATGTGTCATTGTTTAATAAAAGATTAGAAAACAAGTCAATTCATATACCCGAACACAGGCTGCAAACCAGCTGCTCTTAGCAGAATCTGGCTGCAATCTTGTTTTGTTTGGCTAACAGAAGGGTGTTTGCACAATGCTTGCATTTTAATGACTTTAAGCAAGTGTTTAAACGCTTCTTCCCATTTTCCAGTGGCCCTTTTGATTTCTGTCTTGTTTATACCAGGCTCAAATTATGTATTTAAGCTACTTTTTCGCATTTGTGTTTGTGACTTTCATCAGAGTACCAATATGTTTATGGAGTGAGAGAAGGCACCACCTCAAGCTAGTGTAGCTGCGCATCTTAAGCGGACACGTCCAGCAATGACCAGAGTGCCTTTCGAGGTCCTCTTTTATTAACATATCCCACTCTATGCTGATAATCTCACCCTAAGTTGATGACTCTCAAACCTACATAGCTGTCCTTTTTTCTCAACTATGATTGTATACAACCCTCTCTTGTACTTGGCATGTAGCTTTCCACACACATCTCCAAAATTTCACTTTCTAACTTGCCTCTCCTGTTTTCCATTTCAGTTAAAGGCCCAGCATTCCTTTATTGTGAGCTACTTGGAGGCAAAGATATCCCTGTATCTCTAGCAAAGAGACATAAGATACACCTATATCTCTAGCAAAGAGACATAGTCTTGGTCATGGTGGGTGCTCCATTTTTGTTTTTAACTTTTTATTTGAAGATAAAGCTCATAAGAAGTTGCAAAAATAGTAGTTTTCCTATAACCTTCACTCATCTTTTCCCAGTGACAACCAACTTACATAGCCATAGTACATTTTTGAAACTAGAAGACTGGCATTGGTATAAATAGCATTAAACTATAAATTTATTCATATTTTACCAAATTTTACACACACTTGTGTTCTTCTTTTTAGGGTACAGTGTGA
The DNA here is from genome assembly GCF_001604975.1 of Cebus imitator. Taxonomy (NCBI): domain Eukaryota; kingdom Metazoa; phylum Chordata; class Mammalia; order Primates; family Cebidae; genus Cebus; species Cebus imitator. The sequence goes on along the minus strand of NW_016107678.1, from coordinate 862,078 downwards.
CAAAATTTTATCACATGTGTAGATTTGTTTAACCACCACTGCAAACATTATACAAATACTCCCCATTGCCAGAAAGAAACTTTCCCTTGCTTGTTCTTCATAGGCAGAATCTACTCTATCCCAAAAGCCTAGATATTTATTCTCCATCAATTTATTTTTGTCAGTTTGGAAGTGTTATATAAATGAAATCATATAATATATAACCTTTTGAGATGGGCTTTTTCTTTCACTCAGCATTATACCCTTTCAATCCAACCTACCTGGTGGGTGTATGCATAAAAATAGTTTATTTCTTTATATAGGTAGGCAATATTTCAGTGTGTATGTATGTACCATAGCCTGTTCATAAATTCACCTATACAATAATATTTTACTTGTTTTCAGTTTTTATCTATTACAAATAAAGCTGCTCTGAACTTTTATGTACAGGTTTTTGCATAGATATAAATTTTATTTCTCGAATATAAATATATACACAGAAGTGATCACTAGATCATATAGTAAGTACATGTTTAACTTCATAAGAAACTGACAAAGAGCTGACAAACACCTCTTCAAAGTGGCTATACCATTTTACCCTTTTACTAGCAAAGTCAGAGATTTAGTTGCTCTGCATTGTTGCTGGCACTAGATATTATCAGTATTCTTTTTTTATTTTATTCTCATTGGTATGTGTGGTACAGGTATCTCATTATGGCTCTAATTTGTTCTCTAATATGGCTTATGAGGTTGAACATTTTTTATGTATTTAGTTGACACCTACATGTACTTTTTGGTGAAAAATGTCTTCTCTATATATTACAGGAGGAATTTGGTGAAAAATCTCTTCTCTGTATATTACAGAAGGAATTTGACTTTGCTTTCTTACATGCTTTGCAAATGTTATCTCCCAGTCTGTGGCTTAACTTTGTATCCTCATCGCAGGGTGTTTCACAGAAAAATGCTAATTTTGATGAAGTTTCAATTTATCCTGTTTTCTTTTTTTTTTTTTAAACTGGGTCATGTTTAAGAACACTAAAACCTTTTCTTACAAAGATTTTTCTCAAAAATATTTATACTTCAATCTGCAAAATTTTTATCTATTATCCAATTTAAGTAAATTTATGTGTGATGTGAAGTTCAGGTTAGATTCATATTTTTTGCCTATAAAGGTAGAATTGTTTCAAATAATGTATTGAAAAGGCTACTCTTTCTTCATGAATTCCTTCTGCTATCATTTTCAGTCTATTTTTATCTTTTCTATTCTGCTTCATTGATTTACATGTCTGTCTCTCCTCCAACACCACACTGACTTAGTTACTGTTGTTATATAGTCTTAAAATTGGGAAATATAATTCCTTCAACTTTAGTCTTCTTTTACAATACTGCATTTAGCTATTCTACTTCCTCTGTCTTTCATGTAAATTTTAGAATTAGCTTGTCTATATCTGAAAAACAACTATTGAAATTTTGATAACATTGCATTAAAATTATACATCAGTTTAGGGATAATATCTTTGCTATGTTGACTCTTCTAATTCATAAATATATGTCTTTCTATTTATTTAGGCCTTAAATTTTTCATCTGTATTTTATAATTTTCAATCTATGGATATCAGGAATTTTTAAAGTATATAACTATTTCATTTTTTGGAGGAATTTTAGATTGTATTGAATTTAATTTTTGTTTGTTCAATACTGATATACTCATATACCACTTAACAATCTTTTGGTCAATAATGAGCCACATCTCTGAAAATCATTCTATAAGTTATAACAGAGCTAAAACATTACTATTACCTAGGTACATTATAGCCTTCCTAACATCATAATAATGAATTACTCTCATGTTTGTGGAATGCTGGTGTAAACAAACCTTCTGAGCTACCAGTTGTATAAAACTATAGCAATACAATTATGTAACATACATAATACTTGATAATGATACTAAATTACCATGTTACTGGTTTATGTATTTACTATACTCTTTGTCATTTTGGAGTTCACTCCTTCTACTTATTAAAGAAAGGTAAACTGTAAAAAAGCTTCAGGCAGGTACTTCAGGACGTATTTCAGAAGAAGGTATTGTTATCATAGGAGATGACTGCTCCAAGCAGCTCAAAGACCTTCTGGTGAGACAAGATGTGGAGGTGGAAGGCAGTGATATTGATCCTTAACCTGTGTAGGTCTAGGATAATGGCTGTGTTTGTGTCTTAGCTTTTAACAAAGACATTTAAAAAGTAAAAAAAAAAAAAAAAAGAAAGAAAAAATGTAAAAATAGAAAAAAGATTATGTAATAAGGACATAAGAATATTTTTGTATAGCTGTACAAAGTTTAAGTATTACTACAAAGAGTTATGAATTACTGAGTTATTACAAAGAGTCAAAAAGTTAAAAAATGAGGTTTATAAAGTTAGTTAAGAGAAAGCTAAGATTAATTCAATATTAATAATTTTTTATTTTATAAATTTAGTGTAGCCTAAGTGTATAGTATTTATAAATTCTACAGTAGTGTACATTAAAGTCCTAAGTCTTCACATTCATTTGCCACTCACTCATTGACTCACCGAGAGCAGTTCTCATTTCTGCAAGCCCCATTCATGGTAAGCTCTATTTATATACACCATATTTTCTTTATTCAATCATGCATTGATGGACACTTGATGCCATATCTCTGCTATTGTGAGTACTGCTGTCATAAACATATGAGTGCAGGTATCTTTTTAATATAATGATTTATTTTCCTTCAGTAGATACCCAGTAGTGGGATTGCTGGATGAAATAGTAGTACTATTTTCAGTTTTTAGAGAAATCTTTATAATGTTTTACATAGAGGTTGTACAATTTACATTCTCACCAAAAATTGTATAAGCATTTCCTTTTCTCTGCATGTTTTTTGGCTTTTTAATAACACCCATTCTGACTTGTATAAGATGGTATCTCATTGTGGTTTTAATTTGCATTTCTCTAATGATTAGTGAAGTTGAGCATTTTTTAATATGCTTCTTGGATATTTTTATGTCTTTTTATTTTTGCAAAATGTCTGTTCATGTCCTTTGCCTACTTTTTAATGGGATTGTTTCTTTTCTTGTTGTTGAGTTGTTTGAATTCTTTGTAGATTCTGGCAATTTATCTCATTGGATGCATATTTTGAAAGTATTTTCTTATATTCTGTAAGTCTTTTCTTTCTTCACTATTATTTCTTTTGCTGTGAAGAAGCTTTTTAATTGAATTAAGTCCCATTTGTCTATTGTTATTTTTGTTACATTTGCCTTTGAGATCTCAGTCTTGAATTATATCCCCAAGCCAATGTCCAAAAGAGTTTTTCCTACGCTATTTTCTAGGATTTTTATAGTTTTTAGTCTTACATTTAAGGCTTTGTTTATGGTGAGAGAGAGGGTATAGCTTTATTCTTTTATATATGGCAATCCAGTTTTCCAGGCACCATACCTTGAAGAGGGAGTTCTTTCCCCAGTTTATGGTTTTGTCAACTTTGTCAAAGATCAGTTGGCTATAGTTATGTGGCTTTATTGATTCTCTATTCTGTTCTATTAATCTATGTATCTATTTTTGTACTAGTACCATGATGCTTTCGTTACTATAGCCTTGTAGTCTAATTTGGTATTGTAATGCCTACAGTATTTTGTGGTCGTTGTTTCAGCTTAGAATTGCTCTAGCTATTTGGCCTATTTTCTTAGTTTCATATAAATTTGAGTTTTCGATTTTTTTTTCTAATTCTATGAAAAATTACTTTGGTATTTTCATAGAAATTTCAATGATTCTGTAGATTTCTTTGGGCAGTTTGATCATTTAAATGATGTTGCTTCTTTCAGTCCATGAACATGAGATGCTTTTCCATTTGTTTCTGTCATCTATGATATCTTTTGTTATTTTCCTTGTAGAACTGTTTTATTTCTTTGGTTAAATGTATTTCTAGGAATTTTAAAAAATAATTGTAAATAGGATTGACTACCTGATTTGGTTCTTAGTCTGACCATTACTGGTTTTTAGAAATGCGACTAATTTTTGTATATTTATTTTGTATCTTATAACTTTACTAAATTGCTTCATAAAATCTAGGAACCATTTGGAGGCACCTTTAAGGTTTTCTAGATGTAAGAACATATCAGCAAACAGAAATAATTTTAACACCTTTTTTTCAAATTCAGATGCATTTTATTTCTTTCTCATTCTTGCTTGCTCTGGCTAGGACTTCCAGTGCTATGTCAAATAGGAATAGTGAAAGTGAGTATCTTTGTCTTGTTCAAGATTTTAGGAAAAGTGCTTTCAGCTTTTCCTTGTTCCATATAATATTTACTATGGATCTGCCATAAATAGCTTTTAAGTTTTTTTAGACAGGGTCTCACTTTGTTACCCAGGCTGGAATGCAGTGGTGCAATCATGGCTCACTGCAGCCTTGACTTCCAAGGCTCAAGTGATTCTCCTACCTCAGCCTCCTGAGTAGATGGGAGTATAGGTGTGTGCCACCACACTCAGATAATTTTTGTATTTTCTCTAGAGATGAGGTTTCACTATGTTGGCCAGGCTGTTTTAAAACTCCTTGGCTCAAGCAATCCTCCTTCCTCTCAAAGTGCTGGGATTACATGTGTGAGTCATCACACCTGGCCGTAAATGGCTTTAATTATTTTAAGGAATGTGCCTTTGATGCCTAGTTTGTTGAAGGTTTTCAACATGAAGGGATTCTAACGTTTATCAAATGTTTTTTCTTTATATATTGAGAGGATAAGATGTTTTCCATTTTTAATTCTGTTTATGTGATAAATCACATTTATTGATTTGTGTATTTTAGCCATCCTTCCTCCCCTAGAATAAAACCCACTTGATCACAGTGCATTATCTTCATGATTTGCTATTGGATTTGGTTTCCTCATATTTTGTTGAGGATTTTACATCTATGTTTATTGGGAATATTGATCTTCAGTTTTGTTTTTCCTTTGTGTTCTTGCCTGGCTTTGATATCAGGGTAATACTGGCTTCGTAAGGTGAGTGAGAAAGCTTCTTCCTTGATTTTTTCAAAGCATTTCAGGAGGATTGATACTAGTTCTTCCCTGTATATTAGGTAGAGTTTGACTATGAATTCATTTGGTCCTGAGCTTTTTCTAAGGGTACTGGGGAGATATTATTGATTCATTCTTACTACTTGTTACTGGTCTGTTCAGAATTTCTAGTTCTTGCTGGTTCAATCTTGGGAGGTTGTGTTTTTCCAGGAATTTATTCATTTCCTCCTGTTCATGTACATACAGTTGTCCAAAGTAGGCTTTTTGTATTTCTGTCATGTCAGTTGCAACATTTCTTTTTGAATTTTTGATTATGTATGCTTGGATCTTCTGTCTTATCTGGGTTAATATAGCTAGTGTTCTATCAAATTTTTTGTATCTTTTTGAAGAATGAAAAGAACAAACTTTGTTTTGTTGATCCTTTGTATAATTTTTTCATTTTGAATTTTATTTAGTTCTTCTCTCATCTTTGCTAGCTTTGGGTTCTCCTTTCTTTTGTTAGCTCTGGGGTTGGTTTGTTCTTGTTATTCTTCTTACTTGAGGTGAATGAGATGTTTAGTTGCTAATTTGTGATATTTTGATCTAGGCATTTAATACTGTAAAATTCCCTCTTGCACTGCTTTGCTTCATCTGAGTTATTTGTGTGTTGTGTTTCCCTTTTTATTTATTTCAATAACATTTTCAAAATATATCTTAATTTTGTTGTTGACTCAAATATTGCTCAGGAGTATGTTAATTTTTTTTTACATTTGTATAACTTCAAGTGTTTGTCTTTAAATTTTATTTTTATTGCCCTGTGGTCTGACAAAATGCTTGGAATAATTTATACATTTTTTACATTAATGGACACTTGTTTTGTAGTATAACGTATTGTCTATCTTGGAGAATGTTTCATGTACTGATGAGGAGAATGTGTATTCTGCAGTTATTTGGCAAAATGTTCTATAAAATAGGTTTATTTGGTCTCTGGTTTGATTTAAGTCTACTGTTTCTTTCTTGATTTTCTGTCTCAATGATCTTTCTAGTGCTGTCAATGGGGTGTTGCAGTCCACCACTATTATTGAATTGTTGTCTGTCTCTTTTTTAGGTCTGGTAATATTTGTTTCATGAATCTGAGTGCTCCAGTGTTGGGTGCATATATTTGGAATTTTCATATCTTGTATATTGGTCCCATTACAATGATACAATGACTTTGTCTTTTTTTTTTTTTAACTGTTGTTGATTTAAAGTATGGTTTATTTGATATAATGGTAGCTACTCCTGCTTCCTTTCTTTTTTCCATTTTCATAAAATATCCTTTTCCACCCATTTGCCTTTGGACTACAACTGTCTTACCAGTAAGTTGAAGTTCTTTTTATAAATAACATCTAGTTGGTTCGTATTTTTAATCTACCACAGCAATCTATTTCTAAGTGGAGCATTTAATTCATGTATGTTCCAGATTAATTTGAGATTTTTGTTCCTGTCATGATGTTAATTGTTGTCTGGTTCCTGTATAGATTGTTTTTTTTCTTTCTTTATCTTTGTAATTTGCTTGAATAATGTCATATTGATATACGATTTCTTTCTCTTCTTCATTTGTAAAATTGTTTCTTATACTGTGAGATTTACAGTTTTGTATGATTTTATGATGGTGAGTATCAACCTTTTGTTTCCATGTTACAACTTTACTGAAATTGCTTGGAGGTCTGGTCTAGTGGTGATAAAGTCCCTCAGCAACTGCTTGTCAGGGAAATATTTTATTTCCTCATTTATAAAACTTATTCTAGTAGGATACAAAAATTAGGATTGACTTTTTTTTTTCCTTTAGGCACTTTGAAATTACAAATCCCAGTCTTTACTGGCTTGTAATGCTTCTGCAGAGAAGTTTGCTGTTAGTCTATATAAGTTCCCTTTATAGGTGATAGATGCTTTTCTCCTCCTGATTTTAATATGTTTTCCTTTGCATTGGCCTTAGAAAGTATGATGACTGTATTTCATGATGAGGTTTTACCTGCAATATATTTTTCTGTAATTTGTTGAGACTTTCGTAAATGGATACCTAAATCTCTGCTAGACTAAGGAATTTTTACTCAATTATTTTCCTAAATATGTTTTCCAAACTTTTTGCTTGATTTATATGTTTGGCTATATTTTATAATGCTTTTTCATTATTTTTAGTTAAAAAAAATTTTTTTTTTGTCATACTGGATTAATCCCCAAAGACTTTTCTTCAGGTTCTGAGATTTATTTTGTTCTGTTTCAATTAGTCTGTTGCTGAAGACTTACCTAGTTTTTGTAATTCTTCAACCAATTTTTCATTTTCAGAGGTTCTTTTTGATGTTTTTAAAATCTGTTTATCTGTTAAATTTGTCATTCATGTTCCAAATTGATTTTCTGATTTATTTGTAACCATTTTCAGATTGTTCTTTATTCTAATTGAGCTTCTTTATAATCAATGTTTTGAATTCTATATCTGGCATTCCAATAACTCCATTTTGGTTAGGACCCATTACTGGAAAGTTAATGTGATCCTTTGGGAGTTTCATAAAACTGTTGTTTTATTTTTTAAAAATACTTCTGGAATTGTTATGTTGGTTTCTTTTCATCTGGAGTTACTGTCACTGCTTATTTTTGAGTATACTTTTTGAAAATATTACTTTTAACTCTTCGTTTAAGTTCAGAGGTACATGTGCAGGTTTGTTACATAAACTTGTATCATGAGGGTTTGTTGCACAGATTATTTAATCACCCATGTATTAAGCTTAGTGCCCATTATTTATTTTTTCTGATCATCTCCCTCCACCCTCTTATAAGCCCCAGTGTGTGGTGTTTCCCTCTGTATGTCCATGGGTTCTTATCATTTAGTTTCCACGTATAAATGAGAGCATACGGCATTTGGTTTTCTGTTCCTTCATTAGTTTGTTCGAAGATAATAGTCTCCAGCTTTATCTGTGTCTCTGCAAAGGACTTAATCATCTCATTCTTTTTTGTAGCTGCATAGTATTCCATGATGTTTATTATTCCATGATGTATATTTACCACATTTTCTTTATCCATTCTATCACTGATGGACATTTAGATTAATTCTATTCTATGTCTTTGCTTTTCTGAATAGTGCAGCAATGAACATACACATTCATATGTCTCTCTCTTTTTTTTTTTTTTTTTTTTTTTTTTTTT
>NW_016107678.1:832775-853789 GCF_001604975.1 Cebus imitator | reverse complement strand
TTTTAATTTTTAGTGCCGACAGGGTTTTGGCATGTTGACCAGGCTGATCTCAAACTCCTCACCTTAAGTGATTCACCCACCTCAGCCTCCCAAAGTGCTGGGATTACAGGCGTGAGCCACCTCACCTGGCCAACAAGTGTCTTTATAACAGAAAAATTTGTATATTTATATTCCTTTGGGTATAAACACAGTAATGAAATTGCTGGGTCAAATGGTATTTCTATATGTATGTCTTTGAGGAATTGCCACACTATCTTCCACAATGGTTGAATGAATAGACACACCCACCAACAGTGTATACGCATATCTTTCCTCCACAACCTTACCAGCATCTGCTATTTTTTGACTTTTTAGTAATAGCTACTCTGACTGGTTTGAGATGGTATCTCATTGTGGTTTTTCTTTGCATTTCTCTGATCATCAGTGACACTGATTTTTTTTCATATGATTATTGGTCGTATATGTCTTCTTAGGAAGTGTTTATGTCCTCTGCCCACTTTTCAATGTTTTTTTTTTTTTTTAAATGAATTTGCTCAAGTTCCTTATATATGCTGGATGTTAGACCTTTGCCAGATGCATAGTTTGCAAAACTTTTTCCCTGTTTTATAGATTGCCTGATTACTCTGTTGATAGTTGGCTGTGCAGAAGCTCTTGAGGTTAATTAGATCCCATTTGTCAATTTTTGCTTTTTATGTAATTGCTTTTGGTGTCTTTGTCATAAATTTTTTGTTTGTTCATATGTCCAGAACGTTTTTGCTTAAGTTGCCCTCCAGGGATTTTAAAGTTTGGGTTTTACATTCAAGTCTTCAATCTATCTTGAGTTAATTTTTTATGTGGTATACAAAAAACGAGTCAGCTTCAATCTTCTGCATGTGGCTAGCCACTTATCCCTGTACCATTTATTGAATAAGGAATCCTTTCCCCATTGCTTTTGTTCAGATTCCATGAAGATAAGATACTTGTTGGTATACAGTCTTATGTCTGGGTTCTCTATTCTGTTCAACTGATCTATATGTCTGTTTTTGTACCAGTGCCATGCTGTTTTGGTTACTCTAGATCTGTAGTATAGTTTTAAGTCTGGTAGCATAATGCCTCCAGCTATGTTCTTTTTGCTTACGATTTCTCCGACTATTTGGGCTCTTTTTGTTTCCATATGAATTTTAAAATAGTATTTTTGTTTCTAGTTCTGTGAAGAACCTCAGAGTGGATTAATAGGAATAGCATTGAATCTATAAGCTGTTTTAAGCAGTATGACATTTTAATTATATTGATTCTTCCTATCCCATAAGCGTGCAATATTTTAACATTTCATTGTGCTGTCTCTGATTTCTTTGGGCAGTGTTTTGTAGGTCTCCTTATAGGATTCTTTCACTTCCCTAGTTAGTATATTCCTAGGTATTTTATTCCTTTAATGGCAGTTGTAAATAGGAGTATGCTCTCACCTCGACTGTTGTTGTTGTATAGGAATGCTAGTAATTTTATTCACATTAATTTAGTATCCTCAGATTTTGCTGAAGTTGTTTATCAGCTAAAGAATCTTTTGGGCTGAGACTATGGGATTTTCTAGATATAGAATCATGTCATGTGCAGAAAGGGATAGTTTGACTTCCTCTTTATTGGGATGACCTTTATTTCTTTCTCTTGCCTGACTGTCCTGGCCAGAAATTCCAATACTATGTTAAATAGTAGTAGTGAGAGGAGGTATCCTTCTCTTGTACTGGTTTTCAAAGGGAGTGTTTCCAGTTTTTGCACATTTAGTATGATGTTGGCCGTGTGCTTTTCTTTCATGCATCTTATTATTTTGAGGTATGTTCTTTCAGTACCAATTTTATTCAGGGTTTTTAATATGAAGGGATGTTGAAATTTGTTTAAAGATCTTTCTGAATCTATTGAGATAATGATGTTGTTTTTGTCTTTAGTCCTATTTATGTGGTGAATTACATTTAATGATTTATGTATGTTGAACTAACTTTGCATCCCAGGGATAAAGCCTACTTGACTGTGGTGAATAAACTTTTTGATGCACTAGTGGGTTTGGTTTGCCTCACAAGCAGGAATGATTGTTCAGGGTATGGGAGGATCCACTGTTCTCTACACAGTGTAAGTGCAAGGTTGGGGTACTGGCGGGGATGGGGCTGGCTGGCTCTGTGCTCGCCAAGGCTTGCTCTGCAAAGGTGGCAAGCAGGGAGAGAGGGAACAGACTGCGCTCCCATTTGCTGGTGGTGCAAGTAAAGCAAAGCCCACCCATGCAGACACATGCCAGGCCCATCGACATGGATGCTGCAGTATGGGGAGAGACCATGCAGGCTGGTGAGTGGCCATAGGGATCACCTCACTGGAGCTCTCTACTGATCACGCACAGAAGCTATGGTGTGGGCCCCTGGGGTACCCAAGACTGCCCTGTAACACCTGTGGTCAGGCTGGGCCCCTGGGAGAAGCCAGCAAACCAAGAGTTGCTCAGGTCTGACCAGCACTGTCTAATGTGCAAGACCATCCTGCAAAGATCAAGTGGAACAGCGCCCCCTGAGCTAAAGTATCTTATGCGAGAAAGTTGGGCCTAGAGGGATGGCTGTCCCTGGCCTTGCTCCACTACAGGTGCTCTGGCATCAAACCCTCTAGGCTCCACATCAGCCGACTTGCTGCCTCCCCCTCCACCTCACCCTGCCACTTCTTTAAGCAACTCTCCTTGTCATCTCAAGTGTTGAGGGGTCCTCTCCTGGTGGGGTTTCAGAGCTTACAGTGAGAGTGAGTTGCTCCTTGCCAGTTCAACTCACTCATTGCTCCAGAACTATTGTGGTTAAAAATGAATCCTGGTGCATTATAGCCCATGCAGGGTTCCCAGCTTTCTCTCCCTTCATCCTGGCTTCAGTGTCTTTCTTCCATCCACTCTCTGAGTTTATTTTCATTGAGACAGGACTTTGTTTTCCTTTAGGATGTGACTATAAAGTATGTTGAGTAGGATTATTTGGCTTTGCTTCTGTATGTTTTCAGTGGTGAAGCTCTGTAAGAATTCCCTGGTTATAGATAGCCTTATTGTGGTGGCTCAAATGCTGGTTGTAGAAGTGGTGCATTGGTGAGACCAGCTCTCAATATATCAACGTGGGTTTAAGATCTCTCAAAGTGACTGAGTGGTCGCTGAAAACGAAAGAGAGACAAGGAAAACGTTTTCCTTAAAGCTGGGCCCAGGGGAGACACCACATAATGCTGCTCCATGAATGTCTGACAGTTTTTTATTGTGCTCTTTCAATTGGGGAGCGGGAGGTTACACAAAGTTTCAGTGATAATTACACAAAAAGAATACATTTGCAAAAACTGGGCATAAAAATCACAGCGTGGTAGTATAAAAGCAGAAGAATGTAAAGATAACTTTCTGTTTGTCAGCATAGAAATCATACACCTTAGCAAGAATATAGGTTAAACATAAACTTATGATTATCAGAAAGAACATATTGGGCTCACAGCTACAGGGGGAACAGGATCTGACACAGGACAACCAGCCTGACCACAAAAACTGCAAGAGGGAGGGGCCTCCATGCAGGCCTTGAGGAGCAGTGGGAGAAGAAAGACTTTTCCATCCTTAGCTCAACCACAGAGACAGACGCCCCTCATGCGTCCATTTATAGGCTCTCCCTAAGGGTTGCATTCCCTTTCCAGGGTCCTAATCAATATGTCTTTCCTGAAAAAGAAATCCAGGTAATAAGCCTCTCCATTGCACGTCTGTTTATAGGCTCCCTGCAATGAGAAGCCTATTATTCGCTGTCATCTCTCTCCGGCAGTCAAGCTATGTGGTTAGTCCCTTTTACAGAGTTCCTGTTTTTATGAGAACAGTTCAGCAGAGCTAAAGTTACAAGTTGCAGTTCAGCAGAGCTAAAGTTACAAGTTGCAGCTCAGCAGAGCCAAAGTTGTAAGTCACATCTCAGCATTTCACACTGTCCTTCATTTTCTCAAACATAATCGATACAGTAATTAACAAACATCACAAAGCAAATAACTCATTTCAGGGAAACAAAATTCTAAGAGAATTTACAGGTTAAACATCAACAACAATTTTTTCTTTTATTTCAGATAGCTTGGGTTTTGCCAATTCTTCCAGAAGCTTGGGTTTGCTCAGTCACAACAGAGGGGTTCAGAGTATTCCCAGTAGTGGTGCACTGTGCATGTGAGCAGTCTGTGCATGTGAGTCGTCTCACAGCCTCCTGTGAAGCTGAGGTGGCAGGATTTTCAAGAACTGGATATTTTTCCCAAGTGCCATACACTTATGTTAGCAGATCGTGTATTGGGTTGTTCAAGCCTACCTCTAGGCCAGTAGGTGGTGCTAGCAGGCAAAAGCTAGCTGTGGAAGTTAACAGTAGGCCTTCTGCTTGATCTCTGTTTACCAGAAGCTCTCCAGTGCCTCAGGCAATGGGCTGGGCTATGGAATGTAGGATGACCTGGGTTTAGCACTTAGCTCCAGAGTTGGGGAATGAAGCTGGGCAGAGCTGGACTGGACAAGATGACACATGGGTCCTCTAATGGCTGGTGCAAGCACTAGCTTCAGTGGGAGTCCAAGGGGCAGTCACCAAATGCTCAGATATATGCCCAGGAAAGGAGCTGAGAAATCACTGATGCATCAAATTATCTGCACAGGAAGGGAGGGGTGGCCCAAGCTTTCAATCCAGTTAAGCAGGATTGGGATCAGCCTCCCTCCCACGCCTCAGAATCACCAGAGTTCACTCTCTTCTCTAAGAGAGCAAGATGAGGTACCCTGCAATGTCACACACAGACTGGTCCCTGGGTGGAAAGCTATTGCTGTCTGCAAATCTTGCCACCCAGGCAAAACTGTGGCTCCAGCAAAATCTCCTCCTGCTCCAGACCCATGAGGGAGAGAGCCTAATTCAAGTGCCTGCAAGCTGGAGCACATTCCACATTTGCCTCTAAGTTCTCCTGATGGGGACCCTTCCCATACTGCAAACCAAGTGCTTCAATCTCCAGCCGAAGATGTAAATGTCCACAGTGGCCACTGCTGCCAGTTTGCCAAACATTACCTGGCTTGGTACATAGAATGGTAACCTCCTGGTAAAATGCCTGAAATATTTTCTAGTGCCTTTCCTTTTCAGTTACTCAGCCTCTCCTCAAGTTAGATCCAGCACTTGGGAGGGACAAGGTGCTCTTTCATGGCCTGATTGTATGATAGGTCCTTGGTTGAAAGGTGGATACAGAGGTACACTCTCTGTCCTTCTCCCATATTGGGGTTTCACTCACAGTTCTCATCCAAATGCAGTCACAAAGCCTTCCTGCTCACCTCTTTCCTGGGATCTCCCACTTGGTCATGGTACACTAGTGTTTTAGTATGTTTTAATATGTTCACGGGCATTATTTGCTAACATACTGTTAAGAATTTTTGCATCTATATTTATAATGGAAATAGGTCTGTATTTTCTTTTCTATCATCTGTATAATTTTGGTATAAGGATAATCCTGACTTTATAACAAGAGTTAAGAAGTGTAATCTCTTCTATTTTTTGGCAGAGTTTGTGTGGATTTGGTGTGATTTCTCCATTAAATGTTTGGTAGAATTTATAGTGGAGTCATCTGAGTCCGGAAATTTATTTTTCAGAAAGTTGTAACTACAAATTCAATTTCCCTAACAGTCATATAGCCATTCAGGTATTCAAATCTATCTTGTGTAACAAATGAATCACATGTCTATGATTTCCACTGGCCATCCTGGAAACAATGCTGAATTATGCTTTATTTGCTTGCTTTTTCCTTCTATGTGTCAACCTTGTACTGGTAAGCACTATGATTTATGAGAGTATGCTTTGATCATTTAGCTCCTTATTTACTAAAGGGACCCCACAAAGATCTACAGGAAGAACATTCCAAGTAGAGGCTAGAGCTGTTGCAAATGCTCTGGAATATTAAAAGAACAAAGACAAAATATTAATGCCACTAGGGCATAATGACATGGGGAGAGGAAAGAGAGGTAGAAACTTCTATTTTAATTGTTATAAAAATTCATTTTAAATTTTTTTTTTTTTTTTGAGATGGAGTCTCACTTTGTTGTCCAGGCTGGAGTGCAGTGGCTCTATCTTGGCTCACTGCAACTTCCACATCTCAGGTTCAAGCGATTCTTCTGCCTCAGTCTCCTGAGTAGCTGGGATTACAGGAATGCAACACCACGCCTGGTTAATTTTGTATTTTTAGTAGAGATGGGCTTTTGTCATGTTAAGCAGGCTAGTCTGAAGCTCCTGACCTCAGGTGATCCACCTGCCTCAGCCTCCAAAAATGCTGGGATTACAGGTGTGAGCCACTGTTCCCGGCCTCTCTAATTCTGAAAGAAACCATTGGATAGTTGTAAACAAGAAAGGTATATCACCTGATTTGCATTCCTAAAATATTGTTTTAGCTACTGTGGAGTGGATAGATGATAGGGAAAGCTAACTAAGTAGAGAAACTAGATAGTATGATATCACAGTAGTCCAAGTGAAAGACTATGGAGAACTGGATTAGAGTTTTGATAGTAGAAATATGATAAATAATTATATTAAGGGTATGTTTATAAATAGCACCAACAATTCTTCTTAAAGAATGCTGCAAATATGTGGCCACAAGTTGTCATGCCTAATTTGTGCTATATTATAATATTATATGTATTATGTTATATATGGTAAGTTTTATATAAATATGCATTATAATATAAACCTTATTAGTTAAAATCATTTTTCATTTAGAGCAAAGCTCTGGTTTTTTACTTTTTTACTTTAAGTTCTAGGGTACATGTGCAGGTCATACAGGGTTGTTGCATAGGTGCATACATAACCAGATGGTTTGCTGCTTCTATTCCCCCTTCATTTATATCCGGCAGTTCTCCCCATGTTATCCCTCCCCATCCTCCCCACACCCTGCTGTCCCTCCCCACCCCCCACTGTCCCCCCCCTAGACCCCTGCCAACTGCCCCCAGTGTGTGATGCTCCTCTCCCTGAGTCCACGTGTTCTCATTGTTAAATACCCCACCTATAAGTGAGAACATGCAGTGTTTGGTTTTCTGTTCCTGTGTGAGTTTACTGAGAATGGTGGTTTCAGATTCATCGAAGTCCCTACAAAGGACATGAACTCATCATTTTTTATGGCTGCATAGTATTCCATGGTGTATATGTGCCACATTTCTTTGTCCAGTCTATCATTGATGGGCATTTAGGTTGGTTCCAGGTCTTTGCTATTATACACAGGGCTATAATGAACATACTCGTGCATGTGTCTTTATAACAGAACAATTTACAGTCCGTTGGGTATATACCCAGTAATGGGATTGCTGGGTCAAATGGAATTTCTATTTCTAGATCCTTGAGAAATCGCCACACTGTCTTCCACAATGGTTGCACTAATTTACACTCCCATCAACTGTGTAAGAGTGTTTCTTTTTCTCCACATCCTCTCCAGCATTTGTTGTCTCTAGATTTTTTAATGATCACCATTCTAACTGGCGTGAGATGATACATCAATGTGGTTTTGATTTGCATTCCTCTAATGACCAGTGATGATGAGCATTTTTTCACGTTTCTTGGCCTCATAGATGTCTTCTTTTGAAAAGTGTCTGTTCATATCCTTCACCCACTTTTTGAATGGGTTTGTTTGTTTGTTTCTTGTAAATTTGTTTTAGTTCTGTGCAGATTCTGGATATTAGCCCTTTGTCAGATGGGTAGATTGCAAAAATTTTTTCCCATTCTGTTGGTTGCTGGTTCGCTCTAATGATGGTTTCTTTTGCTGTACACAAGCTCTGAAGTTTAATTAGATCCCATTTGTCTATCTTAGTTTTTGTTACCATTGCTTTTGGTGTTTTGGTCATGAAGTCCTTGCCTATGCTTATGTCCTGGATGGTTTTGCCTACTTTTCTTGAATCCATCTGGAGTTAATTTTAGTGTAAGGTGACAGGAAAGGGTACAGTTTCTGCTTTCTGCATATGGCTAGCCAGTTGTCCCAACACCATTTATTAAACATGGAGTCCTTTCCCATTGCTTGTTTTTGTCAGGTTTGTCAAAGATCAGATGATTGTAGATATGTGGTGTTGCTTCTGAGGCCTCTATTCAGTTCCATTGGTACATGTCTGTTTTGGTACCAATGCCATGCTGTTTTGATTACTGTAGCCTTGTAGTGTAGTTTGAAGTCTGATAGTGTGATTCCTCTGGCGTTGTTCTTTTTCCTTAGGATTGTCTTGGCTCTGGGGGCTGTCTTGTGGTTCCACATGAAGTCTGAAGTAGTTTTTCCAGTTCTGTGAAGAAGGTCATTGGTAGCTTGATGGGGATAGCATTAAATCTATAAACTACTTTGGGCAGTATAGCCATTTTCACAATACTGATTCTTCCTAACCATGAGCATGGAATGTTTTTCCATCTGTTTGTGTCCTCTCTTATTTCTTTGAGCAGTGGTTTGTAGTTCTCCTTGAAGAGGTCCTTTACATCGTTTGTTAGTTGTATTCCTAGATATTTTATTCTCTTTGTAGCAATTGTGAATGGCAGTTTCTTCTTGATTTGGCTCTCTTTAAGTCTGTTATTGGTGTATAGGAATCTTTCTGATTTTCTCACATTAATTTTATATCCTGACACTTTGATGAAGTTGCTTATCAGTTTCAGAGTTTGGGCTGAGACAATGGGGGTCTCTTAAATATACAATCATGTCGCCTGCAAATAGAGACAGTTTGACTGCTTCCTTTCCTAATTGAATGCCCTTTATTTTTTTTTTCTTGCCTAATTGCTCTGGCTAGAACTTCCAATATGATATTGAATCTGAGTGGTGAGAGAGGGCATCCTTGTCTAGTGCCCCATTTCAAAGGGAATGCTTCCAGCTTTGCTTATTCAGTATAATATTGGCAATATATCTGTCATACATACCTTTTATTATTTTATGATACGTTCCATTGATACCTAGTTTATTGAGAGTTTTTAGGGTGAAACACTGTTGAATTTTGTCAAAGGCCTTCTCTGCATCTATTGAGATAATCATGTGGTTTTTGTCTTTGGTACTGTTTATGTGATGGATTACCTTTATGGACTTGGGTATGTTGAAGCAGCCTTGCATCCCCAGGTTGAAGCCTACTTGATCATGATGAATAAGCTTTTTGATGTGCTGTTGCATTTAGTTTGCCAGTATTTTATTGAAGGTTTTTGAGTATTGGCCTGAAGTTTTCTTTTTTAGTTGAGTCTCTGCCTGGTTTTGGTATCAGAATGATGTTGGTCTCATAAAATGAGTCAGGAAGGATTCCCTCCTTTTGTATTCTTTGATACAGTTTCAGAAGGAATGGAATCAGCTCCTCTTTGTACATCTGGTAAAATTTGGCTGTGAACCCATCTGGACCTGGACTTTTTTTGGTTGGTAGGCTATTGATTGCTGCCTCAACTTCAGCCCTTGTTTATTGGTCTATTCAGGGTTTCAACTTCTTCCTGGTTGAGTCTTGGGACAGTGCAAATGTCCAGGAATTTATCCATTTCTTCCAGGTTTACTGGTTTATGTGCATAGAGCTGTTTGTAGTAATCTCTGATGGTAGTTTATATTGCTGTGGAATCAGTGGTGATATCCCCTTTATTGTTTTTTATTGCATCCATTTGATTCTTCTCTCTTTTCTTTTTTATTAGTGTGGCTATTTTGTTGATCTTTTCAAAAAACCAGCTCCTGGATTTATTGATTTTTTTGAAGAGTTTTTGTGTCTCTATCTCCTTCAGTTCTGCTCTGATCTTAGTTATTTCTTGTCTTCTACTAGCTTTTGAGGTTTTTTGATCTTGTTCCTCTAGCTCTTTCAATTTTGATGATAGGCTGTCAATTTTGGATTTTTCCTTGTTTCTCAAGTGGGCATTTATTGCTATAAATTTCCCTCTCGACACTGCTTTAAATGTGTCCCAGAGATTCTGTTAAGTTGTGTCTTCATTCTGGTTGGTTTTGAAGAACATCTTTATTTCTGCCTTCATTTGATTGTTTATCCAGTTGATACTCAGAAGCAAGTTGTTCAGTTTGTTGTGTCGATTTCAGTGTGTTTCTTAATCCTGAGCTCTGATCTGATTGTGCTGTGGTCTAATAGACTATTTGTTATAATTTCCATCCTTTTGCATTTGCCGAGGAGTGATTTGCTGTCAATTTTAGAGTAAGTGCAATGTGGTGCTGAGAAGAATGTATATTCTGTGGATTTGGGTTAGAGATTTCTGTAGATGTCTATTAGGTCCACTTGGTCCAGATCTGCATTCAAGTCCTGGGTGTCCTTGTTAATTTTCTGTCTCGTTGATCTGTCTAATATTGACAGTGGAGTGTTTAAGTCTCCCACTGTTATTGCATGGGAGTCTAAATCTTGTTTTCAGTCATTAAGAACTTGCTTTATGTATCTGGGTGCTCCTGTGTTGGGTGCGCAATATTTAGGATAGTTAGCTCTTGTTGGATTGATCCTTTCACGATTATGTAATGCCCTTCTTTGTGTCTTTTGATCTTTGTTGGTTTGAAGTCTGTTTTATCAGAGACTAGGAGAGTAAACTCTGCTTTTTTTTCTTCTCTTTTTGCTTGGTAAATCTTCTTCCATCCTTTATTTTGAGTCTATGTGTGTATTTGTAAGTGAGATGGGTTTCCTGAATACAGCACACTGATGGGTCTTGACTTTTTATCCAGTTTGTCAGTCTGTGTCTTTCGATTGGGGCTTTTAGGCCATTTACATTCAATGTTAATATTGTTATGTGTGAATTTGATCATGCCACTTTGTTACTGGCTGGTTTTCTTGCCCATTAGTTGGCTCAGTTTCTTCACTGCATTTTTGGTCTTTGCCATTTGGCGTGCCTTTGCAGTGGCTGGTACTTGTTCCTTTCCATGTTTAGTGTTTCTTTCATGAGCTCCTGTAAAGCAGGTCTGGTGGTGGTGAAATCTCTCAGCAATTGCTTTTCTATAAAGGATTTTATTTCTCCTTCACTTATGAAGCTTAATTTGGCTGGATATGAGATTCTCATTTGAAAGTCCTTTTCTTTAAGGATGTTGAATATTGGCCCCCACTCTCTTCTGGCTTGTAGGGTTTCTGCTGAAAGATCCGCTGTGAGTCTGACTGGCTTCCCTCTGTGGGTGACCTGACCTTTCTCTCTGGCTGCCTTAGCATTTTTTCCTTCATTTCAAACCTGGTGAATCTGACAGTTATGTGCCTTGGGGTTGCTCTTCTTGAGGAATATCTTTGTGGAGTTCTCTATATTTCTTGGATTTGACTGTTGGATTTGCCTTGCTAGGCTGAGGAAGTTCTCCTGGATAATATCCTGAAGAGTGTTTTCCAGGTTGAATTCATTCTCCCCATCATATTCAGGTACACTAATCAAGCATAGATTAGGTCTTTTCACGTAATCCCATCTTTCTTGGCAGCTTTGTTTCCTTTCTCTCTTTTTTCTCCTTTCTTTCTTTTTATTTCATTGAGTTGATCATCAATCTCTGTTATTCTTTCTTCTGCTTGATCAATTCAGCTATTAAACTTGTGTTTGCTTCATGTAGTTCTCGTGCTGTGTTTTTCAGCTCCATCAAGTCATTCATGTTCTTCTCTACGCTGGTTATTCTAGTTAGCATTTCATCTAATCTTTTGTCAAAGTTTTTAGTTTCTTTGCATTGGGTTAGAATGTGTTTCTTTAGCTCAGAAAAGTTTGTTATTATCCACCTTCTGAAGCCTGTATCTGTCAATTCGTCACATTCTTTCTCCATCCTGTTGTGTTCTCATGTTGATGAGAAGTTGTGATCCCTTGAAGGAGAAGAGGTGTTCTGGTCTTTGATGGCTTCATCTTTTTTGCTCTGTTTTTTTCCCATCTTCGTGGATTTATCTAGCTCTGATCTTAGGGAGCTGCTTGATGAGGTCACTTGTCTGCCTGTCGAGGTGCTACTGGATTTCCAGGGACTCCTTCAGGTTGCTAGGTAGGCTTCCTGTGTCTTTTTCATTTACACTAGGAGGGTAGTCCTGCCTCTTTCACTGACCTGGAGGTGCTGCTGGCTAGTAAAGAACACTGTCCCATTGCTACATAGGCTTCCTGTATTTTTTGTTAAAACATGAAGCCTAGTCCAGCCTCTTTAATGGTGGGTTGCGCCTTTCCTCCATGGAGCTGGATCATTCAGAGTTCAGCTGAGACTGAGGCACTGGCTGTGTAACCTGCTAGAATGAGTGCTTCAGCCCTCTGGGGTTTGTGGGGGAGGTTAGTCCCTAACCTCCTGCACTGTCTAGTGGTTAGGTTAGTCCCTAACCCTAACCAGCTGCACTGTCTGTCTCCCCACTTTCAGCTCCCTCTCCTTCCGGGCACAGGGAAAGGGTGATAGCTCCATCCGCAGGCTCACCCAGCTGGCTTATGAATTTATGCATTTGCTTAGATCTGTGCAACAATCTGGGACACCATCCTGGATTATTAGTCAACTCTGTGCTTGTAATTCCCGGAGCTTGAGTGGCAAAGATCCCTTGTTCTGTGTATTGTTGAGATGCTGTATTTGGACCAGGGTGCTGGAGGGGTAGCCTCTGACTCACCGGTCAGATGCACTTTTTGGGTAAAGCAGCACCTCTCCATGCCTCGGTCTGCCCTGTCTGGGCTTTGCTCACTGTCTAACCAGACCCATTGAAATGTACCTGGTACCCTGGTTGGAGCTAGAAGATCTCTCAATTTCCATGTCTCTCTCTCTGGGTGTTGTGCACCGGATTTGGGTCTATTCAGCCATCTTGTCCATGGATCCACAAAGCTCTGTTTTAATTAAAACTACAATAATGGATTACATATTTTTTAAATATATTGGACAATATATGTTAGACAAGTATAAATATAAAAATTTAAATAGACTCAATTAAATAGACACTTATTTCACAGTGTAATAGTGCGATATTGGTGTGCTTTCTCACCAATTCTAAGTTGATGTTAAACTATACATTTTAGAATTAACTTTGCTTAATGTGATATTCAGAATGACTACTTCAATGATTATTTTATTTTCATGTATTAAGTTGGCAGAAAATTGTATGGTATGGTGTTTCACTTAATTATTAGTAAATAAACACCCATTGAATTAGTTAATTAGTTGAATTATTTTATCTGGGTTTAATATTAAACAATTTGGTAAGGAAAAACAGTAAAACTAAAACAAATAAATGAGTGAGCAATTCCTTGTTAAGGGTATTGTTTTTAACAAATGGAATAAGGCCAACTATGATTATAGAATCAACTTCTTTGCAAAAAGACAAAATAAACTCTCAAAGACAGTCTATTTTCTTTGAGGGAAAAAGGTTTAAGGTAGGGCTAAATAACCATTTAAGATAATTTAACATATCTAGTAATTATAACTAAGTAAATGGGGGTCCCATTACAGAGATTCTTAATCCTACCTAAATATCTATGGATTTTCAAAAATATTAATGCCTGGTCTCAACCTCAGGACAAGTACATCAAAATTGCTAGGAATGTCTAGCATCATGTTTTGAAGCCCTATGGATAATCCTGATATGCAGACAAAGTTTAAGCAATGATTTTCAACTTCAGTACACTGAAATTATCCTGGGAGTTTTAAATAACATTGATGCCTTGCTGCCTTCCCAGGAGTTTCTGATTTAGTTGTTTTAAAATGTGAACTGGGAATTGAAAGTTTCAAAAGCTCCCCCAGGTGATTATAAAGGGATTCCCAGGTGATAACTACTCACTGCTTAGTTCTCCTGTACTAGGCAGGTGAAGAGAGCCGCACTATTGAAAAAAGCCTCACCTGCTCATATAAATACAACATAGAAAACATACTTATGATGATAAGACTCTCCTCTAAATTCTAAATGAAATTAATGTCCACTTCATTTGGTTTTGTGAGAACTTAATATACCAGTACCTTACTCATTAAAAACACATAAAAATGTTGGCTATTACTATTTATATATCAACCTCACTAAACTTTAAATGTCTTGTTTAGGTAAGTCTGACCTACTGAAATTGTATTACATCATCATCCCAGTGTGTGGGACATAATAAGTATGTGTTGAAAAAACATATTTATGAACGAGTGAATGAATGAATTTCTATTGCCATTCAAAATGAGAAATGAGGGCATAGCTCAAAGGTGGAATCTTGGGGAATATTTATAATAATGGAGAAAAAAGAAGAAAGGAAGCCAGAGAATAGTACTGTCAGGGAGGGAGAAAGCCAGGCTATAAAACATTTTGTAAGCCAATACATAGATTTAAACAGGAAGATAAGTCTAATGTGTCAAATATGGCAGAAAGACTGACATTAGCATTTCTCACTAATTCTTACAAAAATGATGTCAATTCAAATTAGCAAAAGACTAGAGGTTTCATGCTCAAAAGAAATTAAGTAAGCTGATTTTAATTAAAATATAAAACAAATCACATTATATTTTGTCAGGCTACTAAAACTTACTGACATCAAGGGCATTGTCATTAGGCTGCCAGCATGTGCTATCTTGACTATTCTGTCTGCTTGTGAGAAATTATCTTACCTATTGTAAGGTTTAATTTAGAAAACTAGACAGAGTATTGGTCTACAGCATCTTAAAGAGTAGTCTCTCATAACTTATAACTTGTTTTGGCTCATTTAACAATACAAGGAAAAGTTTGTATGTTAAGAGTTAATTTTTCACATTATTATTTTTAATGATTTCACCACCCACCATCTTCAATATGAAACACATTTTACTAGTCCTTTTTAGGATAAATAGTTGCTTCAAATGTATTATAATTATAAACCATTCTGGAGCTGAAATCACTAAAGATAAAGATTTGCAAGTTTCATGAATATATTCTCAGAACGCTTTTTCGTGACGTTTAATGGCTGGGTCAGTAGGAAGCACAGTTTTAAAGCTTGTGATATAAATTCTACTAGAAGCAGTAAAAGGGAGTACTGACTTCCTCACATCTTCATCAACACTGTGTTTTATAATTTTTCTCTTTCTTTTTATGTCACAAAAAATTGTCACATCATGGTTTTAATTTGCATGTATATCCTTAATGCTGGGTAAATCTTTTGGGAGCTGGTCTGAGAATTTTCACACCCAAAGCTGGAGGGAGTGCTGAACCTAGGTGGGTGGGCAGTGCCAGGGGCTCAGTTGGAATCTGTTTCCAAAAAGAAAGAGAAGGCAGTTTAAACTCAGGAGACCAAAAGTAGACATGGTAATCTAAAAATGGAAAGAAAAATATCCAAGAATTAGGCTGTGGGCAGTGAGCAGCCAGAGAATGAGATTTTGTGGGAAAGTCTTGCCAGATTTCCTTGAGCAAGATTGTTGACTCACAGTGAGTCTTGTGGATCTTCAACAGTGTAGAGCATGAGTGAGAAATCTGTACTAAAAGAGAGGTATAGACCAAATACTCTCTAAGAATGAAAACTTAAAGAAACTGCAGTGCACTGATAAAATGAGAAGTGATGCCGGAGTAGAACTGATGCTTGGTTCACAGCAGCTATGTTAGAACAGTGAAACTTGAAAACAGTCTAAATACACACCAGTAGGGGAGTGGCTTAAGGTTTGGCATATGCATAATTAGGACACAGTTTGGTAATTAAAAAGATGATTTAGATCTAAACACACAAGGATCACTGTGGCATTCCAGGCTATAAAAATCATGTTGGAATACAGATTTCTATCACAGACCAGTTTACGTTAAAAATTTTCTAATATGTATATACATAGAAAAAAAGTCTTGAACAGTACTTACCAAATAATAAAGCAAAACTGACTAACAGGGGATTAGTTATGAGATGGCAAGTAGAGGAATTAAAGGGAATTATAGGTTTTTAACTAAATTCCTTGGTAGTTTGACTTTATAAGTACATATGTTCATGAATAATAAATATGTTAAAAATAAAAGACGTCATTTCTGCTTTATGAATATACTAACATTGCACATTCTTATTACATTGTTATTTCTAAGTAAATATCAAATATGTAATTTGGCATAGACAGAAGTAGAAATAGTCACAATAACTGCTTTGACTAGTATAATCATAAAATTTTTCTACTTATTTTCTTGAATTTTGCATTTTCATAAATATTCGAATAATGTATATATTGAGTGGTTTTCTAATTCTGTCTCAGTGATAGCTGAGGTCTCAAAGACTAAAATCCCTTTCCAAGTGCTGGACTACTTATGCAGGATATTCTGAGATTACAAAATGCACTGCAGCCAATATTAATCCATCTTCCATATTAAAGCTATAAAATAGTAGAGGTGAAAAAAAAACAGTGCTCTTAAACTTTAATTTGTGTAGAAATCACTTGGGGATATTGTTAAAATGCATTAGGTCTGAGGTGAGACCTGAAATTATAATTTCAACAAGTTCTCAGGCCATATTACAGCTCCATAGACCATAGTTCAAGAATGAAAGGGAAATTAAGAATAATTTTTGGCGTTCTCTATGGGGAATATGAGGAGTGCTTCCTTTCAACATTATGCCCAGAGACAGAGGCTGCAAGATGACCACTAAAAGAGCATGACATAGATCTCATAGAGTTAAGGAACAAAAGCACGACTCTGACCCATACTTTAAAGACTGAAGAGAGAGGCTGACTGTATTGCTTCAGGCTGCCAAGACATGGCTGCATGAACAGCAAGTGGCATTTTCCCTAACTTGGAAAATGCTTGTTTTCTGATTTCTAACTGTGATCTCTGCCAATCAGAGCCTGGAGTTATCTTAAAGACCCTTTACCAAGAGGGTCACCTGGATGAGCTGAGCAATGAGTCATAAGCAATCCACCAGAAGGATTCCTCAATCATGTTCTCATGACAGAAAAATTAGCTTTCAAACATTCCACTTCTCAAGCGATCCAATGCCTCAGCACAACTCTATCAGTAACATGAATTTGTGCCTCTTAACCTAGATCTTCTTTTTCAAGGGCAGAAACAAGGGCTGGTGAATTGGAAGGAGGTGAAATGAGGGGTGGGGAACTACCCATCTACTTTTTTATGTGAGGTAAACTCGAGCTCAGAGATGAGAAAAAATTTAACTTGGACTTTACAAATTTCAATTATCACACTAAAATGTATTTTTTAAGATGTTGAAGTGACCAGGCAACCTTCGTTATTTAGATGGACTGAGAAAGCAATGGGACTTACACAAATTTTATTCCAGGGGAGAAAGGAATTGTTAAGCAACTTAATAGAAAAGCAAAAAAATTGCTCTGTTATCCTCATGTGTGTTGTGCCTTCAAAATAACAGGTCATAACATATACTACATTTCTAAATCTTTACGTAAAATAGTTATGTCAGAATGCTATATTTCCAAATGTACGTTCTAGGGGTCTTGATAACATATTAACAGTTGTACTTGTGAAAGATGTATTAAAATACAGTATTTCCAGACCATTTTTGAGTATTTGAGAAAATTTATCTATATATTGTAAACATTTTAGAATGTTCTTCCACCTCACTTTACTTCCTTTAATCCCAGGCACTTCCTTTTCCAAGATCAAGAGGCATCCACAGAAGCCATCTTCATTTATAATTGATCATTCTGATTATGGCTAACTGCACAAGGGTTGGAAACTTGACCCAAACGTGATTAATCAGAGTCCCTTCCACAGAAATTTAGAATTTAGTCAGTGTGTGTGTGTGTGTGTGTGTGTGTGTGTGTGTGTATGTGAGAGAGAGAGAGAGAGAGAGAGAGAAAGAGGCGGTGGCGGGGGGGGCGTGGCAGTCAGGATGGTAAGTGCATCTATAATATGTAAACTTGATGGCGGTCACATTTCACAAAGTCATTTGAGAGAAATGATACACAGAGAAGGCAGGAGAGAGACGGAGACAGAGAAAGTATGTAGTCTAGTTTCTCAACAATTAATGCGTCCTCCACAAGAGCAGTGGTTATTCCTTATGTTACCACAGTTGATTTATATAAATTATAACCAAATCTTAAGTAATGCATAGAGATAATGGATACATTGAAATTAAAGAAAATATCAGGTCTCAAAGACCATGGATTATATATATAAAATGAAAGCTATTTGTAAAATTAAAATACTTATTCTTTATTTAAAGTTGTGATCCATACAGTTTTAAAGAAAAAGTTTCTTGTTCAAGGCTATAATCTTGGGGTGTAAGAATACTATGTAAAGAGTACATAAGGTATAGGAAAACTCTCCACCTTCCAGAGCCATATTTCACTTTCTAAAGCACAACTTCTAGTTTCAGAAGGAAACAGGCACTGTTGGAGCTCAATCTGACATAAGACCTCCATAGTTTCATTTTCCTAATTTGGAGGGAACTTTGAAGAAGATTTAAGTTGTCATTTTGCTATAGACTTTTATTTTCTAAATGTATGTCATTTCATATATTAGTGAGTATTAGTGAAAATGACAGTTGGAAGGAGAGAGGTAGGAGTGTCATAAAGAAAGCGAAATGCTATGTAAAACCCTTGAGTCCTAAGCAGCTGAAATGTCTGAGAAGCTGAAAGATTATCAAACAGGCTATAACTGTATAAAGTGAGCAGCATAATATTAGATGCAGTTGGCAGGACCAGATGATGCCATGTCTTCATGGATTATGTGAGGAATTTTTATTTTTGTCCTAAGAACACTGGGCAGCTGCTGAGGAATTTAGCATAGTTAGTATGAGTTATATTATCATAGATCATGGTGGAAGCAGGTGAAATGAAGAAGATTTGATGAAATTACTCCCACCAGTGCATAAGTGTTCCTTTTTCTCCACAATCTCTCTAGCATCTATTTTTTTACTTTTTATGAATAGCCATTCTGACTGGTATGAGATGGTATCTCATTGTGGTTTTGACTTTAATCAGTAATGTTGAGCTTTTCTTATGTGCTTGTTGGCTGCATGTATCTCTTCTTTTGAAAACCATATGTTCTTGTCCATTGCCCACTTTTTTAAACTTTAAGTTCACAGGAACAGATGCAGGTTTGTTACATGGGTAAGCTTGTGTCATGGCAGTTGTACAGATTAATTCATTACCCAGGTATTAAGCCTAGTACCTATTAGTTATTACTTCTGATCTTCTCCCTCCTCCCATCCTCCATCTTCTGATAAGCTCTCTATGGGTTATTCCCTCTATGTGTCCATGTGTTCTCATCACTTAGCTCCTACTTACAAGTGAGAACATGCAGCATTTGGTTTTCTGTTTCTGCATTAGTTTGCTAAGGATAATGGCCTCCAGCTACATCCACGTCTCTGCAAAGGATATAATCTTGTTTGTTTATGTCTGCATAGATTTCCATAATGTATATGTACCATATTTTATTTTGCCCACTTTATAATGGGGTTGTTTTTTCTTGTAAATTTATTTTAGTTCCTTATAGATGCTGGATATTAAACCTTTAGGAGACTCATAGTTTGCAAATTTTCTTCCATTCTTCAGGTTGTCTGTTTACTCTGTTGACAGTCTCCTTTGCTCTGCAGAAGCTCTTGAGTTTAATTAGATTCCATTTATCAATGTTTTCTTTTGTTATAATTGCTTTTGGTGTCTTTGTCATGAATTTTTTGCCTTTTCCTATGTCAAGAATGATACTGCGTAGGTTGTCCTCCAGGGTTTTTATAGTTTTAGGTTTTACATTTAAGTCATTAATCCATTTTAAGTTATTCTTTATATATGGTGTAAGGAAGGGGTCCAGTTTCAATCTTCTGCATCTGGCTAGCCAGTTATCCCAGCAACATTTATTGAATAGAAAATCCTTTCCCCATTGCTTGTTTTAGTCAGGTTCATGGAAGAACAGATTTTTGTATGTGATCTGATAGTGTTAGGCCTTATTTCTGGGTTCTCTATCGTTTTCCATTGGTCTACATGTCTGTTTTTGTACCCATACCATCATCCTGTGTTGGTTACTGTAGCCCTATTGCATAATTTGAAAGACTTATTTTAAATATGCTAATTATTTTACTATTCAATAGAGCATTGCCCAACCATACAGTTAAGTAAAATAAGATATATCCATGAAATTGAATACTTGAAGCCAAAAACTTATTTATGCAATGATTATTTATTGCTTATGTACTATACAACAGACATTGGTCTTGGCTCTCTTGAGTAGTGAATAAAACAAGACTCTACAAGAGTCTTTTGGGTGTGTGTGTGTGTGTGCGTCTAAAATCAGGGAAAAAGGATTATAAGAAAAGAAATACTTATCACAGGTAATATGAAGAAAAACAAGTAGACTAGAAAGATACAGAGTGATGAAATGAGAACCTTTATTTAGATACAGCAGCCTAAAGGATAGGCTTTCTTACGAGGTGTTATTAGAAAAGACACTTGAATTAAGAGACAGAGCAAGCCATTTATATATACTAAGGAAAAGGGCACTGTGGCCAGAGGGGATGGCAAAGACAAAGACCCCAAAAGAAAGAAGTGTTCTTGGCATGGTTGAGGAAGAACAAGTGGCTGGCTGGTGTGGAGTTAGTGAGAACAGAGTGAAGAAAATAAAGTCCCATGATAAGCCAGGATCATTTATTTCATGGCCAGTAAGATGAAAAACTACTAGTTAATAAGTTTTAATAACAGAGGTGATTTGATACTGAGTAAAATGATATAGAACCACATAAAAATAATTAAAATACATATAAACAAAATTACCTCAACTATGTTTACAAATAGAGAAAATGGCCTCAATGTAAATATGCCAAACAGGATCAAGGGTTTGAATGATAGTGAGAGACTGGGTGCTTTTTTCTTTGAACGTGCTGATGAGTTTTTCAGAAATTTTATAGAGAGAACAATTTTTATAATCACAAAAAAGTTTAAATTGAAATGTATATACATGCATAGTAAATTATAAATTTTACCACGTTTAGAAAAAATTCTATTAATTTGAATCTTTGTAGAAACCATTTACCTTTCTTTTTTGGCCATATTCTTTATTACTTTATTATTTATTTATTTTTTTCTTTCCTTTTTTTCCCCATATTTTTATTTTATTGCATTTCAGGTTTTGGGGTACATGTGAAGAACATGCAAAATTGTTGCATAGGTACACACGTGGCAGTGTGATTTGCTGCCTTCCTCCCCATCACCTACATCTGGCATTTCTCCCCTTGCTATCTCTCCCCAGCTCCCCACACCCCACCGTC
>NW_016107678.1:767841-826075 GCF_001604975.1 Cebus imitator | reverse complement strand
GCGCTGGTGACCTGTGGAGATCCTCTGCCAGGGAATTTCCTAGTCTGTGGGCAATAAAAATGCGGCGTCCACTCACCCTCTGTGCTTTCACTGGGAGCTACAATCCAGAGCTGTTCCTAAATGGCCATCTTTGATCCTCCTCCCTTTATTACTTTATTGAGATATAATTTACATGCCACAAAGTTTACCCTTAAAATATACAAATCAGTGGTTTTACTAATATTTACAAAGTGGTACAATCATCATCACTTTCTAATTCCAGAATATTTTCATCAGCCTCCCAAAAAATCCTAAATCCATTAGCAGTTACTTCCCATTATTTCCTTCCTTGCCCCTGGCAAACTCTAATTTGCTTTCTGTCTGTATAGATTTGTCTGTTCTGGACATTTCATATAAATAGAATAAAAAAAATATGGCTTTATTTTTTGGTCTGGCTTCTTTCATATAGCTTAATGTTTTCAAGGTTTATCTAAGTTGTATCAAGTATCAGTGCTTTATTCCTTTTTATTGCAAATTACGTGAATATACCATATTTTATCTTTTCATTAATTACGTATATTTGCCTTATTTGTACTTTTTGCCTATTATAAATAATGCTGATAATGAACATTTGCAAGGAAGTTTTTGTGTTTCAATTCTCATGGGCATATACCTAAAAATGGAATTGCTGGGAGTAACCATATACCTGAGTTGCAAATAGAAAATGCCTCAAAAAATGCCAGAGACTTAGCTAATCTTACCTATTATTCTATCTAATTCATAAATTATTTCTCTATAACTCTCTCTGAATGATAGTTAAAAATCTCTACATAAGTGTGAACATCACAGAAATTTTCTCACAAGTCTAAAGATCTAGAGCTGAAAAGTGTCAGTCAACGTGGTGACTGACAGTGGTTTCTGTTTTAAACCCATTATTATTTATTGCAATTTTCATGATTAAGCATTTTGTCCAGGTAAGATAAATGATCTATATATATATATATATATATATATATATATATATTATAATCTTTGGATTAAAAATTTTTCTAAGCAGAGAATTATTATTCTAGTAGTAAATAAATTTATATAACTATACAAAACCAGTATACCAGTATCTCTCTTATCTTAAAGGATATCAACAATGCTTTAGCATGTAGTAAGTGCCCAGCTTTTATGTGTTGAATGAATTAAAGAGTAATAAAAGTTGAGTTTTACAGTTCTTTATTTTTTCAAGTTATGAGAGTATTTTTAATTTTTAAATGTTTTATTTAAATTCAACGAGGTTCTTGGATAGCTGGAATAGTTTTGAAGTACTATAGGTCCCATAAAGATGTTTATTTTTTCTAAAAGAAAAACCACAAATTGTTTATGTTAAACAAAAGAAAGAGAGAAAAAGAAAAAGGCCAGGTGCTGTGGCTTATGCCTGTAATCCCAGCACTTGGAGAGGCCAAAGCAGGGGAAAATCCCTTGAATCCAGGAATTTGAGACCAGACTGGGCAACATAGCAAGACTCCATCCCTACAAAAAGGTTAAAAATTAGCTAAGCCTGGTAGCAGGTGCTGTAGTCCCAACTACTTGGGAGGCTGAGGCAGAAGGATCTCCGAGCCTAGGAGGTACCTTTCAACCCTCGAAAATTGTTTTAGATTGCTACGTCTTTTCAT
Source organism: Cebus imitator (assembly GCF_001604975.1). NCBI lineage: Eukaryota > Metazoa > Chordata > Mammalia > Primates > Cebidae > Cebus > Cebus imitator. The sequence continues at coordinate 824,432 of NW_016107678.1, read as the reverse complement.
TATTTGTCATTATTTTTCTCTTTGTATGTATTTATATGTTCTTTCTTAATAATTTCTATGCAGAGATTAATGAAATAAAGTCAGGTAACATTACCCCAATTGTGGACTGAAAAGTAGATGTTTTTCTAGAACATAAATTCTTAGTGGAAGTGCTGTTTTAAAATACAGCTTCCTTTCTTTGAGGATCAAAAATATTAACTGCAACCTAATTGATTTATATCATCACTATACAGACATATTTTAATATTAACTATAATTTAAATAATCTTATAAAACATTGTGGCTAGCCTACACAATTTGCTAATACAGGTGTTAATCAGAAAAATCTATACAATAAAAATAAAAGCTTTTTTTTTTTTTAAATTGTACTTTAGGTTCTGGGTACATGTGCAGATCATGCAGGGTTATTGCATAGGTACATACAAGGCAATGTGGTTTGCTGCCTCCAACGCCCTGTCACCTACATCTGGCATTTCTCCCCATGTTATCCCTCCCTGACCTCCCCACCCACCTCCCGCTATCCGTCCTTTGCCTCTCCCAACAGACCCCAGTGTGTGATGCTCCCCTCCCTGTGTCCATGTGTTCTCATTGTTCAATACCTATCTATGAGTGAGAACATGCGGTGTTTGATTTTCTGTTCTTGTGTCAGTTTGCTGAGAATGATGGTTTCCAGATTCATCCATGTCCCTACAAAGGATATGAACTCATCCTTTTTTATGTCTGCATAGCATTCCATTGTGTATATGTGCCACATTTTCCTTGTGCAGTCTATCATCGATGGGCATTTGGGTTGGTTTCAGGTCTTTGCTATTGTAAACAGTGCCACAATGAATACACATGTGCATGTGTCTTTATAACGGAACAATTTATAATCCTTTGGATATATACCCAGTAATGGGATTGCTGGGTCAAATGGAACTTCTATTTCTAGATCCTGGAGGGAGTGGCCATACTGTCTTCCACAATGGTTGAACTAATTTAGACTCCCAACAACAGTGTAAACGTGTTCCTATTTCTCCACATCCTTTCCAGCATCTCTTGTCTCCAGATTTTTTTAATGATCACCATTCTAACTGGTTGCTGGTTCACTCTAATGGTTGTTTCTTTTGCTGTATAGAAGCTCTGGAGTTTTACTAGGTCCCATTTGTCTATTTTGTCTTTTGTTACCAATGCTTTTGGTGTTTTATTCATGATGTCCTTGCCTATGCCTATGTCCTGAATGGTTTTGCCTAGCTCTTCTTCTAGGGTTTTTATGGTGTTAGATTTTAAATTTAAGTCTTTAATCCATCTGGAGTTAATTTTAGTGTAAGGTGTCAGGAAGAGATCCAGTTTCTGCTTTCTGCACACTGCTAGCCAGTTTTCCCAGCACCATTTATTAAACAGGGAATCCTTTCCCCACTGCTTCTTTTTGTCAGGTTTGTCAAAGATCAGATGGTTGTAGATGTGTGGCATTGCCTCCGAGGCCTCTGTTCTGTTCCACTGGTCTATGTCTGTTTTGTTACCAGTACCATGCTGTTTTGATTACTGTAGACGTGTAGTATAGTTTGAAATCAGGTAGTGTGATGCCTTCAGCTTTGTTCTTTCTGCTTAGGATTGCCTTGGCTATGTGGGCTCTCTTTTGGTTCCATATGCAGTTTAAGGTGGTTTTTTTCCAGTTCTGTGAAGAAGGTCATTGGTAGATTGATGGGGATAGCATTGAATCTGTAAATTACTTTAGGCAGTATGGCCATTTTCACAATATTGATTCTACCTAACCATGAGCATGGAATATTTCTCCATCTGTTTGTGTCCTTTCTTATTTTGTTGAGCAGTGGTTTGTAGTTCTCTTTGAAGAGGTCCTTTACATCCTTTGTTAGTTGTATTCCTATGTATAATATTATCTTTGTAGCAATTGTGAATGTGTGTTTGCTCATGATTTGGCTGTCAGTTTGTTATTGGTGTATAGAAATGCTTGTGATTTCTGCATATTGATCCTGAGACTTTGCTGAAGTTGCTTATCAGTTTCAGGAGATTTTGGGCTGCGACAATGGGGTCTTCTAAATAAACAATCATATCATCTGCAAATAGAGACACTTTGACTTCCTCCTTTCCCAACTGAATATCCTTTATTTTTTTTTCTTGCCTAATTGCTCTGGCTAGAACTTCCAATACTATATTGAATAGGAGTGTGAGAGGGGGCTTCCTTGCCTAGTGCTGGATTTCAAAGGGAATGCTTCCAGTTTTTGCCCATTCAGTATTGATATTGGCTGTAGGTTTGTCATAAATAGCTTTTATTATTTTGAGATATTTTCCTTCCATATCTAGTTTATTGAGAGTTTTTAACATAAAGTGCTGTTGAATTTTGTCAAAGGCCTTCTCTGGATCTATTGAGATAATCATGTTGTTTTTGTCTTTGGTTCTGTTTATGTCATGGATTACATTTATAGACTTGCCTATGTTGAACCAGCCTTGCATCCCCAGGATGAAGCCTACTTGATCGTAATGGATAAGCTTTTTGATGTGCTGTTGCAGTAGGTTTGCCAGTATTTTACTGAAAATTTTTCCATCTATGTTCATCATGATTATTGGCCTAAAGTTTTCTTTTTTACTTGAGTCTCTTCCTCATTTTGGTATCAAGATGATGTTGGTCTCATGAAATGAGTCAGGGAGGATTCCCTCTTTTTGTATTGTTTGGTATAGTTTCAGAAGGCATGGAACCAGCTCCTCTTTGTACATCAGGTAGAATTTGGCTTTGAACTCGTCTGGGCTTACACTTCTTTTGGTTAGTAGGCTATTAATTGCTGCCTCAACTTCAGACCTTGTTATTGGTCTGTTCAAGGTTTCAACTTCTTCCTGGTTTAGGCTTGGGAGGATGAAAGTGTATAGGAATTTATCCATTTCTTCCACATTTACTGGTTTATGTGCATAGAGTTGTTTGCAGTAATCTCTGATTGTAGTTTGTATTTCTGTGGAACCAGTGGTGATATCTCCTTTGTTTTTTTATTGCATCTATTTGATTATTCTCCCTTTTCTTTTTTATTAATCTGGCTAGTGGTCTATTTTGTTGATCTTTTCAAAAAACCAGCTCCTGGATTTACTGATTTTTTTTTTGAAGGGTTTTTAGTGTCTCTATATCCTTCATTTCTGCTCTGATCTTAGTTATTTCTTGTTTTCTGCTAGCTTTTGAGTTTTTTTGACCTTGCTCCTCTAGCTGTTTCAATTTTGACAATAGGGCGTTGATTTTGGATCTTTCCTCGCTTATCATGTGGGCATTTATTGCTATAAATTTCCTTCTAGGCACTGCTTTAAATGTGTCCCAGAGATTCTAGTATGTTGTGTCTTCGTTCTCATTGATTTCAAAGAACATCTTTATTTCTACCTTCATTTCATTGTTTATCTATCTGGTTGACATCTGACACAATGAAGAAAATGTGTCAACTAACAGGCAAAACACCCAGCTAGCATCAAAATGGCAGGATCAAATTCACACAATATTAACATAATATAACAATACTGTTAATATTAATATAACAATATTAACCTTAAATGTAAATGGGCTAAATGCCCCAATCAAAAGACACAGACTGGCAAATTGGATAAAAAGTTAAGACCCATCAGTGTGCTGTATTCAGCAAACCCATCTCATATGCAAGGACACACATAAGCTAAAAATAAAAGGATGGAGGAAGATTTATCAAGCAAATGGAGAGCAAAAAAAACAGGAGTTGCAATCTTAATCCGTGATAAAATGGACTTTAAACCAACAAAAAGATAAAACAAGACAAAGAAGGACCTTATATAATGGTAAAAGGATCAATGCATCAAGAAGAGCTAAGGATCCTAAATATATACACACCCAATATAGGAGCACCTAGGTACATAAAGCAAGTTCTTAACGACCTACAAAGAGACTTAGACTCCCACACAGTAATAGTGGGAGACTTTAACGCTCTACTGTCAATATTAGACAGATCAATGAGACAGGACATTAACAAGGATATCCAGGACTTGAACTGAGATCTGGACCAAGCGGACCTAATAGACATCTGCAGAAATCTCCACCCAAAATCCACAGAATATAAATTTTCTCAGCACCAAATTGTACCTACTCTAAAATTGACCATATAATTGGAAGTAAATCACTCCTCAGCAAATGCAAAAGAACGGAAATCATAACAGTCTCTCAGACCACAGGGCAATCAAATTAGAACTCAGGATTAAGAAACTAACTCAGAACTGCACAACTTCATGGAAACTGAACAACTGGCTACTAAATAAAAGCTCTTTTTATTTGTGTGTGTCTGGGATAGAAAATGTCTGGAAGATAGCGACTACAGCTGTGCATGTCTATGCCTTTGGTAGAAAACTACTGCTATTCTTTGTCCCCTTTATTAAAGCACTTTGCTGTCAAAAACTGTCTATGACTGACAAAATTCCAGGCAATTATAATTCATTAACATACATTGAGAAAAATCATATATAATATAAACATTAAATATATAGCTCCTGCAGCTCCAGCATAAGAGCATATATGATCTTTATAATCAAGGTATTTTAAAATTCTGAGTTTTATCCTAGAAAATAAAGCATAACATAAAATGTAGGAAATGTTTTCCTATTCATAATGGAATTCTGCAATTCAGCATTTTGCAAAATATACTTCAAACCATGCGTTATGGCACAATACCTTTAGCAGATGGGAAGACGTGCCTACTCCGTGAGTATCGTGAATTTTTCTTTTTTTCTTTTTTTTTTTCTTTGTTAAGATTGTACAAGGACAAGGGCCCAAGGCAGGAAGACAGAGGCAAAAGAAAAGCAGAGATACTCACATATACAGTAGAAAGAATCCTGGTGCCCTTAGGCATGGAGTTCACAAACTAAAATAAAAGATTTCTAAAGATTGATGGGCATCTGGGTTTATTCCATGTCTTTGCTGTTGTGAATCATGCTGTGATTAAACGAACAGTAGAAGACTTGTGTGTGTCAAGTTCTTATATCTTACATCTTTTCTTTCCTTTGACCGCAAAATTTCACAAAGGACTCAATTATTCTCTTATTAATGGTGGATCTACACAGGCCTAGTCATTATTTCTATATTCACTTGCTAGTAGCACCTGAAACATTCTTCATCTCTCTTGGTGAATTCATCTGTAAGCAAAATATGTCAGCATAAGTCTAAATGGCTTTGCAGACATAACAATATAATTCACCTTTGATCCTGTACTTTAACTTTCCTTAAACAACAAAAGCTCACCTGATAACCTATCTTTCCATAGGAAACTTGATCTTGATTCACTAAGGGATGAAATTCAGAGCCTGGAGTGTGATTGCTTTCCTGTAGCTGGCAAAATGTATTAAGCTATCTCTAACATTATCTAATGAAGTGCCTCTATTCAGTGGAGACACTCTCATGAGAGAGTTTGCAAAATGGAAATGTGGCCTTGAGAAACTGCAACTGCTCTAAGCCAAAAAAGAGAGTCCTTTATAAATAGTGTTTACAAGTAGAATAAAACATAAAAATTTCCCCAAAAGTAGCTTTCATTATCATTCAACAGAAAAATAATTTTTTACTAAAATCATGGGAAAACAACAGGAAATAAACAACTTAGCTGTCCTATGTGCTAAAGACACAAAGTTCAAAATATAATGCCGGGGCAAGGGAATTTACTAGTATTGGGATATGTCCTTCAATTAAGGACACTATGAGAAAAGTTAACAGATCACTGACAGACTGAAAAAAGATGCCTGTAGTATCTGAAAGTGATAGAAATACAATATCTAAAGTATACCCAAATGCTTTCAAATCTGAAAGAGAAACAGAATTTCATAATAAATTAACAAAAACTATAATCGGGCAAATTACACAAGGTGCTTCAAATGTCCAACCAGTTTTTGAGGAGATCTCCAAATTCATTAATAATTAGGAATCTAAAACTAAGATGAGTATCCGTTTACACTCAAATGTTTGCAAAGTTAAAATGCTAGATGTTGCCAAGTATTGTTAGAGATATGATGATAGAAGAGCTCTCCTGTTCCTGTTGTAACTCTTGGGAATAATCAGATAGTTATTTACATTAAAATCACATATATTCCAGGACCCAGTAATTCAACAGCTGAAAACTGTTTCAATCATGACACTATGTGAATATATTCATGAATATACATTGCAGAAGTATTTGTTAACTCCAAGTTGACATAAAATGTAGAGAAAGCACAGTGGGGGATGCTATGAAGTTCTTAAAAGCAACAGATTAAAACATGCAATACAACCTAGATGTCTATATATACTATATAGATATATACATAAGATCGATATCTATAACATATGTATCTACATATATCTATAATATATAGATATACTATCTGGATATATATATATATATATATATAATCAATGTTTATATATATATCCATAGAGATATACTATCTATGTATACATATATATATATATATATATATATATATATATATATAATCAATGTTTATATATATATCCATAGAGATATACTATCTATGGATACATATATATATATATATATATACACACACACACACACACACACACACACTATGTAGTATATATATAGTATATTTTGTATATATGTATTCATAAAGATATACTATCTGTGGATATATATAGATATATATATATCTACTTATATATAGCATATATATGAATATATATATACTATATGTAGATATACACACACAACATATATAGATACCACATCTGTATAGTATATGTATCTACATATAACAATAAAAAAATAATAGATACGTGAAAATGTTACCTATGGATGGGAGAGAATGCAAATGGGAAAATAATGATGGTGTATCAAGAACTAATAACTCTCTGTACCATAATTAACTCCCTGTACCTGAGTAAATAAGAAAAAATACAACAACTATGTTCTATTAAACAAATAAATGCAATCTGCAATGAAAGAGAATAATAATTATAGTGAAATATAATAAATCAGGTTAAAAAAACCCTGTAGGATGGGAAGTCAAATGAGTCTTTCTGAGCATATTACCTATGAATTGGGCATTGAATTTAATTAAAATAGCAATATACTAGTATGAAATATGAAGGAAGAAAATTTAAAGTGAAAAAGGGTTATTCATGAGGGTTTCTATAATGATAGAATGTTGGATTTTATGAAAAGCTTTTTCCATATCAATTGAGATTATTATATGGTTACTGTTTTTAATTCTATTTATGTGGTGAATCACATTTACTGGTTTGCACATGTTGAATGAGCCTCACAGTCAAGGAATGAAGCCTACTTGATCACAGTGGATTAACATTGTGATACATTGAGGATTCAATTTCCTAGAATTTGGATGAGTAGGTTTTGTCTCTAGGTTCATCATAGCAATTGGCCTGTGTTTTTGTTGTTTCATTGTGTCTTTATCAGGTTTTGGAATGTGTTAGGGAGGATTCCTTCTTTCTCGATTTTTTGGAAAATTTCAGTAGGATTTGTACCAACTGTTCTTTGTATATCTGCTAGCATTCTGCTGTGAATTCAGTGGGTCTGGGGCTTTTACTGGTTGATTTTTTTTTTATTACTGACTCAATTTAGGAACATGATATTGGTCTATTCAGGGTTTAAATTTCTTCCTGATTCAATCTTTGGAGGTTGTGTGTTTTCAAAAATGTATCAATTTCCTCTAGATTGTCTAGTTTGTGTGCACAGAAGTGTTCATAATAGTCTCTGAGGATCTTTGGTATTTCTGTGGAATCAGTTATAATGTCACTCTTTTTATTTCTGACTGTGCTTATTTGGATCTTCACTTTTTTTCTCTGTTTTTTTAGTTTGTGCTTTTTTTTTTTTTTTTTTTTTTTTTTTTTTTTTTTTTTTTTTTTTTTTTTTTTTTTTTTTTTTTTTTTTTTTTTTTTGAGACGGAGTTTCACTCTTGTTACCCAGGCTGGAGTGCAATGGCGCGATCTCGGCTCACCGCAACCTCCGCCTCCTGGGTTCAGGCAATTCTCCTGCCTCAGCCTCCTGAGTAGCTGGGATTACAGGCACGCACCACCATGCCCAGCTAATTTTTTGTATTTTTAGTAGAGACGGGGTTTCACCATGTTGACCAGGATGGTCTCGATCTCTTGACCTCGTGATCCACCCACCTCGGCCTCCCAAGGTGCTGGGATTACAGGCTTGAGCCACCGCGCCCGGCCATGTTGGTACTTTTTAATAAACTTTTGTGTCTCAATTTCATTCAGCACTTCTCTAATTTCAGTTATTTCTTTTATTCTGCTAGCTTTAGAGTTACTTCATTATTGTTTTTCTAGCTCCTATACGTGTGATGTTGTATCTTTAATTTGAGATCTTTCTAACTTTTAGAGGTCGGCATTTACCACTCTAAAATTTCACCTTAAAACTGGTTTGCTGCACCCCAGAGATTTTGGTATGTTGAATTTCTGTTTACATTTATTTCAAATGATTTTTAAATTTATACTTTAATTTCATTGTTTACCTAAAAGTCATTCATGAGCAAGTTGTTTAATTTCCAGGTAATTTGTGGTTTTCAGAGATATTCTTGATATCAATTGCTATTTTTTTCCACTAAAAGGCTGGTTGGTATTACTTTGATTTTTTTTAAATTTATTAAGACTGGCTTAAAGGCCAAGGATGTGATCAATCTTAGAGTATGTTCTATGTGTATATGTGAAAATGTATAGTCTGTATTTGATGGGTGGAATATTCTGCAAAAACTAGGCATCAAAGAAACATGCCTAAAAATAATAGGAATGATTTATGACAAACACATAGCCAAAATCATACGGAATGGAGAAAAACTAGAAGCATTCTCCTTGAGAACGGAAACAAGACAAATATCTCCACTTTCACCTCCTATTCAATATAATAACAGAATCTTTGCCAGAACAATCAAACAAGAGAAAGAATTTAAATAGATCCAAATAGGAACAAAAAAAAAAAAACTCAAACTCTCTCTTCATTGATGATATAATTCAACAAATAAAAAACCCCAAAAGCTTGGCCAAAAGCCTTCTGGAACTGATAAATGACTTCAATAAACTTTCAGAATACAAAATTATGTACAAGAGTTAGTAGCATTTCTACACCAATCACATTCAAGCTGAGAGCCAAATCAAGAATGCAATAACATTTACAGTAGCCTCAAAATGCAAATAAACAAAAAATACCTAAAAATACATCTAACCAAGAAAGTGAAAGTTCTCAAGTATAACTACAAAATATTGCTGAAAGATGTCAGAGTAACAACACAAACAAATGGAAAAGCTTACCATGTTCCTGGATTGGAAGAGTCAACATCATTTAAAAAGCCACACTGTCCAAAACAATCTACATATTTAACACTCTTCTATTACATTACCAATGTCATTTTTCACAGAATTAGACAAAATTATTCTAAAATTCATATAGAACAAAAAAATAATAAGGCTGAATAGCCAAAGAAATCCTAAGGAAAAAGAACAAAGCCAGAGGCATCACATTGCCCAACTTCAAACTATACTATGAGGCTACTGATATGGTTTGGCTGTGTCCACACCCAAGTTTCATCTTGAATTGCAACTATCACAATTCCCACGTGTCATGGGAGGAACCTAGTAGAAGGTGATGGAATTATGAGTGCATGTAGTTTCTGTGCTGTTTTCATGATAGTGAATAAGTCCCATGAGATCTGATGGCTTTAAAAATGGGAGTTTCCCTGCATGAGCTTTCTCTTTGCCTGCCCACTATCCAAGTAAGATGTGACTTTTTCCTGGTTGCCTTCTGCCATCATTGTGGGGCCTCCCCACCAATGTGGAACTGTAAGTCCAACAAACCTATTACTTTTCCCATTCTTGGGTATATCTTTATCAGCAGCATGGAAATAGACCAGCACAGTAAATTGGTACAAGAAGTGGGGTGTTGCTGAAAAGATACTCAAAAACACAGACAAAACTTCAAAACTGGGTAACAGACAGAGGTTGGAACAGTTTGGAGGGCTTAGAAAAAGACAGGAAAATATGGGAAAGTTTGGAACTCCCTAGGGATTTGTTGAATGGCCTGGCTCAAAATGCTGGTAGCAATATGAACAGTAAAGCACAGGCTGAGGTGGTCTCAGATGGGAATGAGAAACTTGTTGAGAACTGGAGCAGAGGTGACTCTTTTATGTTTTAGCAGAGACTGGTGGCATTTTGCCCCTGCCTAGAAATTTGTGGAACTCTGAACTTGAGATACATGATTTAGGTTATCTGGTAAAATAAATTTCTAAGCAGCAAAGCACTCAAGAGGTGACATTGGTGCTATTAAAGGCATATAGTTTTATAAGAGAAGCAGAGCATAAAAATTTGAAATATTTGCAGCTAGATAATATGATAGAAAAGAAAAGCCTATTTCCTGAGAAAAATTCAAGCTGGCTGCATAAATTTGCATAAGTAATGAGGAGCTGAATGTTAATCCCCAAGACAATGGGGAATATATCTCCAGAGCATGACAGAGGTTTTCACGGCAGCCTCTCCCATGTCTAAGAAAAAAAAAAAAAAAATGATTTCATGGTCCAGACTCAGGGTCCTCATGCTGTGTGCAGCCTATGGATTTGGTGCCCTGTGTCCTAGCAGCTCCAGCCATGACTAAAAGGGTGACCCCTTTTAGGTGCAGTTTGGGTCATGGCTTCAGAGGGTGCCAGCTTCAAGACTTGGCAGGTTCCATGTTGTGTTGAACCTATCAATGCACAGAAATCAACAATTGAGATTTGGTAACCTCCACATAGATTTCAAAATGGAAACACCTGGATGTCCAAACAGATGTTTGCTGCAAAGGCAGGGCTCTCATGGAGAACCGCTGCTAGGGCACTGCAGAAGAGAAATGTGGGGTTGGAGCCCCCACACAGAGTCCCTACTTGGCATCACTTAGTGTAGCTGTGTGAAGAAGACCACCACCCTCCAGACCCCAGAATCTGAACTTCAGATTCACAGACAGCTTGTGCTGTGTGCTTGGAAAAACCACAGACACTCAATGCCAGCTGGTGAAAGCAGCCAACGAGGCTGTACCCTGAAGAGCTATAGGGTTTAAGCTGCCCAAGACCATGGAAATCCACCTCTTGCATCAGCATTACCTGGATCCAAGGAATGGAATCAAAGGAGATCATTTTGGAGCTTTAAGATTTGACTCCCCTGCTGGATTTCAGACATGCATGGGGCCTGCCAGTCCTTTTGTTTTTGCAAATTTCTCCCATTTGGAATGGCTGCATTTACCCAATGTATGTAGGAAGTAAATAACTTGCTTTTGATTTTATAGGCTCATAACAAGAAGGGACTTGCCTTGTCTTAGATGAGACATTAGACTGTGGACTTCTCAGTTAATGCTGAAATGAGTTAAGACTTTGGGCAGAACTGTTGGAAAGGCAAGATTGGTTTTGAAATGTGAGGACATGAGTTTGGGGAGAAGCCATGGGCAGAATGATATGGTTTGACTGTGTCCCCACCCAAATCTCATCTTGAATTATAACTCCCACATTTCCCATGTCATGAGAAGAACCCAGTGGGAAGTGACTGAATTATGGAGGCAAGTCTTTCCTGTACTGGTCTTGTGACAGTGACTGAGTCTCATGAGATCTGATGGTTTAAAAACAGGAGTTTCCCTGCACAAGCTCTCTTTGAATGCCATTACCCATGTAAGACAGGACTTGCTCCTCCTTGCCTTCTGCTATGATTGTTAGGCCTCCCCAGCCACATGGAACAGTAAGTTCATTAAACCTCTTCTTTCCAGTATGACTTTATCAGCAGTGTGAAAATGAATGAATACAGCTATAGTAACAAAAACATCATGGTCCCTGGTACAAAAGCAAGACACATAGGCTATGGAAAAGAAAAGGCCACATGCCTAAAGCCATCTGATCTTCAACAAGGTCGACAAAATTAAGCAACAGGGAAATAATTTTCTATTTAATAAGTGGTGCTAGAATAGCTGGTAGCCATGTGCAGAATAATGAAACCAGAATCTTACCTATTTCTATATATAAAATTAGCTCAAGATGAATTAGAGATTAAAATATAAGACTTCAAACTATAAGAATCCTAGAAGAAAACCTAGGAAACATTGTTCTGTACAATGGTCTTGGGAAAGAATGTATAGCTAAGTTCTCAAAAGCAATTGCAACAAAAACAAAAAATTGACAATAGATCTAATTAAACTAAAGAGCATCTGCACAGCAAAAGAAACTATCAATAGAGTAAACATACAACCTACAGAATGAAAGAAAATATTCACAAACTGTTCACTTAAGAAAGATCTAATGTCTAGAATCTGGAAGGAATTTAAACATTTCAATAAGCAAAAAACAAATAGCCTCATTAAAAATGGGAAAGTCATGAACAGATGCTTCTCAAAAGAAGATAAGCACATGACCAACAAACATGAAAAAAGCGTTCAGAATCACTAATCGTCAGAGAAAAACAAATCAAAACTACAAAGAGATACCATCTCACACTCATCAGAATGGCTGTTATTAAAAAGTCAAAAAAAAATAAATGCTGGTTAGCCTCTGGAGAAAAGAGACCACTTATATACTATTGATGGAAATGTAAATTAATTCAGCCACTGTAGACAGAAGTTTCAAGATTTTTCAAAAAGCTTAAAACCAAACTATCATTTGACCCAGCAACCCCCTTACTGGGTATATATCCAAAAGACAATAAATCTTTCTGCCAAAAACACACATGTACACATACGTTCTTCAAAGCACTACTCACAATAGCAAAGACATGGAATTCACCTAGGTACACATCAATGGTGGATTATATAAAGAAAATGTTACACATATGCATTGTCAAATACTACATAGACCTAAAAAAGAATAAAACCATGTCTTTTGCAATAATATGGATGTATCTGGAGGTCATTATACTAAGTAAATTAAGAGGGGAACAAATACTACACATACTCACTTACAGGAAGGTGCTAAATAATGGGTACTGATGGACATAAAGGTGATAACAATAGAAACAGGGGACTACTAGAGGGGTGAGTGAGAGAAGGATGTAAAGGTTTGAGAAACTTACCATTGAGTACTATGCTCAATACTACAGTGACAGGATCAGTCATACCCTAAACCTCAACATCATGCAGTACATCTAGCTAACAAATCTGTATGTATAGCCTTTGGATCTAAAATAAAAGTTGATATTATAACATTAATAATATATTAAAAGGCTCAAAAAAGTAAAAGAATGGCCTATTTTTATTATCTGAGGTATAAATTTTCTACTTTTTTCATACCTATTTTCCTGAGGGTATGATAAAGTGAAATATTTATTTAGATAGTTATTTTTAATTTATCTGAACAAATTTTGGCCAATATTTTGCAAAATGAAAGCTGTAAATTCACATGTATTTAGCTATTTTAATTCCAACATTTATTCTAAGGTCATTATTTTGTAATATAGAAAAAAATTGCCACTCCACCATTTCTTGAGAATGAAAGTTTTTTTCACACCTCATGATGCCATCTTGAATAGCAGATGCTTTCAAAAATTGAAAAATATCACCATTTCATATCACTATCTATGAATCACCGTTTCACTTTACTCATTCCCTTGAAAAATCACATTAGAAAGTTTTTATCAAATAAAGTATTTTGTATTTGTTTTCCTGGCACATGAATATTCTTAATATTTTGGGGGATGCTTGGTCCTGCATGTGTTATCCTGTTACTATTTATGCTTTCATGGCACGTCCACTTATAACTGTTCTGATTCTCAAATCAATATGTCTATCCAGACCTCTCCTCTGAGCCTCATATTCCAGCTTTTTTCTGTTTATCTTCACCTAAAAAGGGCATTGAGTATCTCAAACTCAACATGGTTACAACTATACTGATCATATATTACCCACAAAACTTCCCTAGTTTTATTGTCTATTGCAATTAATATTTAAATGGTCATTTACATTAAAAACTGTGAAGCATGCTTATTTTACCCGATCATTATTTATCTGTTCAGTCCTTTCCTCTCCTTCCACATTATCATTCCTTCTAGATCAAACCCTCACTATCTGAAGAGAAGAAGCTCTTAACTGCTTATCCTGCTTTTCAGTGTCACCAAACCTGTCTTCCAGTGAATCTTTAGAATAAACTCTCTGAAAAACAATCTGACTTTATAATTTCCATATTTAAATTCCTTCAGCTGATCTTCAACGTCTCAGGAATACCATCTAATATCCCTACCAGTCATCTTTTACCCACTGAATAATACAGTTGACTAAAGCAATGATCTTTAAAATCTTATGTTGCATAATTATATTTGCAAAAGTTTAAATACACCTTTATAAGCATATAATGGCTTCATAGCATGTACTTGCTATGTTATGCATATTTTAAAATATTTCCCAAAATATAAAATAAGAACATAAGAGATATGCCAAATTTTTTTTTTCTGACAGTGGCATCATAGATCACATTGTATACTCCTGAAGAGTTTGCAGACCCAATTTGATGATCACTATACTAAATAGTGTTGTCAACAAATTCAAGGTCATAGCTTTGATAATTCTTACCACCAGTTAATATCTTTTTATAAATACAGACTATGTCCTTCCTCTCAGTCAGGCATAAAATGTGCAATTGGATCAGAGTACCTTGAGATTTGAAAGGACTTCAATTGTCCTACTGTATTACTTTCAAGAAGTAGTGTAGAAAAGAATATGGAAAGAACAGTGTAAATTTATCCCTACAGCCACCAAACCAGACAATGCATAGTGTCTCAGAAATGCATGCATCATCTTAAAACATGATTCATCACCCTATGGCCCAAAACGGACTCTGAGCCTTTTTGTCTTCCTTCAAAAATTCTCCCTTTTAGCTAACTTTTGAAGTTACTATTTTCAAGCACATCTTAAGCTTATTCCTGGCTTCAAACTTTCCCTTGAACCATATTTTATTCCCCCACCTGCACATCTCTCATGTCCGTTTTCTGACTAGATGAGCATTGAAACTTTCCCTTGAACCATATTTTATTCCCCCACCTGCACATCTCTCATGTCCGTTTTCTGACTAGATGAGCATTGATACATGATTATGATTCTCATTCCTCCCTAATTACTTTTGAATAAACTCTTTCACTCAGTCCTCTCTTCTGATTTCAGTATTGTATGTCCAGTCTCTGGCAATGTCTCTTTTTCTTAAGTCCGCTTGGGCTGCCATACAAAACACCCTAGACTAGGTGGATTAAACAATATAAATTAAATTTCTCGCAGATCTGGAATAATGAAGACCAAGATCAAGATGTCAGCATGTTTGGATTCTGGTGAGGGCTCTGTTCTTAGCTTACTGATAGCTGCAATCTTGCTGGTTCCTCACATGGCAGAGAGAGACGCAGCAAGCTCTCTGTTGTCTCTTTTATATATGCAATTATTTCTCAAAGCCCTTATCCTAAATGCCATAATGTTTGGGGTTACGGCTACAACATATAGCACTCTATCCCTAGCCTTCCAAAATCCACGTCCTTATCACATGCAAAATGCATTCATTCCATCCATTAGTTCTAATAATATTACCTTGAACTCCAAAGTCTAATATTTGCATGAACTATAAAGTCTAATAACTTGAACTATAAAGTTTACTAATATTAGCATGAACTCTAAAGTCTAAAGTGCAAAGTCTAATCAAAACATCATCTAAATAAAAAATGGATGAGACTCAAGGAATGATTCATCCTAAGGCAAAACTCCTCTCATGTTGTGAACCTGTGAAACCACACAACTTATGTCTGGCTTCCAACATACAGTGATGGAGCAGACATAAGATAGACATTTTCATTCCAAAAGGGATACATTGAAATAAAGAAAGGGTGATGGGTCCCAAGTGAATCCAAAATTTAGCAAAGCAATTGCCATTATAGATCTTAAGCCTCAAGAATCATCATCTTTGGCTCAATGTCCTGTCATCCAGCTCTATGGAAGTGGCAGAATCATCCCAGGTTGAGGCCATCTGGCTGCTGAAACTTAGCCAGTGGCCCTGATAATCTGAATCTCATTCAGGGTCATTTTTCTGTCATCTTTAAGAAGAGCATACATTTGCAGCCAAATAACTCTATTGTCTTGTCCTGTCATATTCAAGAAGTGTGACAGTGTTCCTTCCTTTTGTCCCATCTTCATCCTCTTCAGTTTGAACTGTCAGTGTTTCTACTTTCATAATCCTATTAACTTTTTCAATTAATAGTCTAGACACACCTGTGGTGTTCTCTTTAGAACACTGTTTTCTAATTATTTTGAATATGAATAAGTTATAAATTATCCAAATCTCAAGTTCTGGTTTATTTTTTCTTTTTAACAAATCCTTAAATTTGACTTTCTCCTTTCACATTTTAATATAAACAGGAGGATCCAAGCTGCTTCTTCAATAACATTGCTTAGAAATCTCCTCAGCTAAATATCCAGTCTTATTAATCACAAGTTCTACTTTCTACAAAACACTAGAGCACAGTTCAGCCAAGTAATTTGCCACTGTATAAGGATTTCCTTTTCTCCAGTTTTCAGTAATATGTTCTTCATTTTCATCTGAGACTCACCAAAATTACTCTTAACATCCCTATTTCTATGTACGTCAAAACTTTTTCATCCTCTACCCATCACCTAGTTCTAAAGCCACTTCCTATGTTTAGGTAATTGTTAAAGCAGCATCCCTCTTCTTAGTACCAAAAACTATATTAGAGTTCTCTCAAGAAAAGATTCAGAAAATCTATATCTAATTGATCTATATTTATATTTATCAATCCATCTATACAGAAAAAGAGATTTACTGATTTATTATAAGAAATTGGCTCACATGATTTTGGAGGCTGAAACATCTCATCATCTGCAGTTGGCAAACTGGAGACCCAAGAAAGCCAATGTGTTGCTCCAGTCAAAGTCCAAAAGCTAGAAAGACCAATGTTCCTACTCAAGCAGTCAGGCAGAAGTTCCTCCTTACTCAGACTTTTGGTTCTACTTGTGTTTCCAATTGACTAGTATTAAGCCAAGTCATATCAGAAAGGACAATCTGCTTTATGCTCTCTACCTCATCAAATACTAATATCATCCAGAAACAACTCAGAGACACACTCAGAATAATCTCTGACCAAATGCCTGGCTATTCTGTGGCCCAGTTAATTTGAGATATAAAATTAATTATTACAAACCTGATGCTCCAAGTAGTCAGGACAAAACTGAACTCAACTGCACAGACTGGAAGATTATAGTTTCTACTTAAGGGTAATGAGAAAATCTAGAGCATGAATATCATGAGTACTTCCCAGTTCACTGGATTACAATGTCTTTCCCTCATCATTTTAATATTGCCCGGTTGTTTCAATTCTAATCTCTCTTTTATCAATTGTCATTTTCAGTGAGGTGGGGGGTTTGGAAGATAATTAGATCATGAGGGCTTCAAACTCATGAATGGAATTTATGCCCTTCAAAAAGGTGTCCGAGGGAGATTGTCTGCCTCCTCCTCCATATGAGGACACAGCAAGAAGGCACTGTTCTGTGAACCAGGAAGTAGGAACTCGCTTGGATCTGTTAGTGCTTTGATTTTGTACTTCACAGCCTCCACAACTGATGTCTGTTTCTTTATGAGCTACTCAGTTTATGCTATTTTATTATAGTATCCCTAACAGAATATGACACCTACCCACCTGCAAGAAGGGCTGGACAGCATTGCATTGACAAAAGATAGGACTGTTTTATTGATTTGTTACTTTTACTCCCACCATTACAGAGAGTATCATATACGTTTGCATTTCCCCATCAATTATATTAAAGTGGTGATTTTGCTTCCCAAGTATTATTTTAATGCTACACATTATTTGCCACCTCGTTTATTCACAAATTGAATTCAGTCTTCTAATATCTGGGAAGCTCTGTCTAAAAGAGCATCTCAGTTTTGTCACTATTTCCAATATCTCATTGTTAGTTTTGAGTGATGAGAAATTCTATTTTATCAATGCACTGAGAATTAATCAGTCATAGATTCAAGCTAACCAATCTCAAGAGGCTAATGCAAAAAACTGAAATAAAAATTCATTCATTTATAAAAAAAATACTTCCAAGTAGACTGAATGTCTAGTCTACATTTAATGGTTAGATTATTTTTTCCCTGTGGAACAGCTACATGGAGAGTCAAATTAAAATCTTAAGGTTGCTTGATAAGTATATCAGAACACCAGGAAAGAGGGAATCTAGCAGTGTCCTTGGTAAAGATAATTAAAGATTTTCTTTTCTACTGTGGTGATATATGTCCCTTGGATGGCAAATATTCATCTTTTTGAGGGAGAGTATTCTTTTCCAAGAATAATAATGTGGCAGAATGACCAACTCAGCCCCAATTTAGCCTCGCAGAAATGTGTTATATTTCAAATAGTATACATTTTCTTTTGCTCACATATTTTATGTGGTTAATACATTAGGCTAGACTACAATATTTTTAGTTAATTGAATTAGACCTCTACTTATAACAACTCATTCAATCTAAAGTTGAAATATCACTAGAAGGAGGGACAAGGTATTTTAAAGAATAATGATGAAAACCACAGTAAAACAAAAATCTCATAACTGTTCTTAGTTTGCAGATTGAACTATATATAATTTCATTTTAAAAATAACTATTTTTAATTTTATGGGTACATAGTATATATATATTTATTTATTGGGTACAGAAGATATTTTGATACAGGTAGAAAATATATAGTAAACACATCAAGGTAAATGGGCTATTCATCACCTCAAGCATTTTTCATTTCTTTGTGTTACAAACATTCCAATTATACTCCTAGTTATTTTTAATGTACAATAAATTAATGATGATTGTAATCACCCTGTTGTGCTATCAAATAATAGATCATATTTTTTTTATCTAACAATATTTCTGTACCCATTAATGATCCCCATTGCCCCTGCAATCCACTACCTTTCCAGCCTTCTGGTAACCATCATTCTACTCTCTGTGTCCATGAGTTCAATTGTTTTTAGTTTTAGCTTCCACAAATAAGAAGATGCTAAGTTTGTTTTCCTGTACCTGGTTTATCTCATTTAACATAATGTCCTCCAGTTCCATCCATGTTGAAGCAAATGACAGGATCTCATTCTTTTTGTATGGCTGATCAGTTCTCCATTTTGTATATGTACCACGTTTTCTTTATGCATTTGTCTGTTGACAACACATAAGTTTTTTCCAAATCTTGACTATTGTGAAGAATGCAGAGATCCTTGCAATATATTGATTTCCTTCCTTTGGGTATATTCCAAGCTGTGGGATTGCGGGATCATATGATAGCTCTATTTTTAGTTTTTTAAGCAACCTCCATCCTGTTCTCCTTAGTGGTTGTAATAATTCTCATTCCCTCCAACAATGTAGGAGGGTTCCCTTTTCTCTGCCTCCCTACTAGCGTTCATTTTCATCTTTTAGATAAAAGCCATTTTTACTAGGCTGAGATAATGTCTCTTTGTAGTTTTGATTTGCGTTTCTCTGATCATCATAGATTTTGTCCATCTTTTAACACATCTGTTTGCCATTTGTCTGCCTTGTTTTTAGAAATATCTATTCAAATATTTGCCCTTTTTAAAATCAGATAATTAGACTTTTTCCTATAAAGTTGTTTGAATCCCTTATATATTCTGGTTACTAATTTCTTACCAGATGGCTAGTTTTCAAGTATTGTCTCCTGTTTTGTGGGTTGTCTCTTCACTTTGTTGATTGTTTCCTTTGCTGTGTGAAAGCTTTTTCACTTGATATGATTCCATTTGTCCATTTTTGCTTTGGTTGCCTGGGTTTGCGGAGAATTACTCAAGAACTCTTTGCCCAAACTAATGTCCTGGAGAGTTTATCAATGTGTTCTTTTGGTAGTTTCACAGTATGAGATTTTAGATGTAAGTCTCTAATCAATTTGAATTTGATTTCTGTACATGGTGAGAGATACGAATCTAGTTTCTTTCTTCTACGTACGGATATACAGTTTTTCCAGAACTATTTATTGAAGAGACTATCCTTTCCTTAATATGTGTTACTGGCACCTTTGTTGAAAATGAGTTCACTACAGATATATAGATTTGTTTTTGGGTTTTCTGTTCTGTTCCATTGATCTATGTATCTATTTTATATGCCAGTACAATGATATTTTAGTTACTATAGTTTGTATTACAGTTGGCAGTCAGGTAATGTGATTACTCCAGTTTTGTTCCTTTTGTTAAGAATGGCTCTGGATATTTTGAGTCTTGTAGCTCCACTTAAATTTTAGGACATTTTTTCTAAGCGTGTGAAAAATGCCAGTGATATTTGGTAGGGATTGCAATGAATCTGTAGATTGCTTTGGATAATGATTCTTCCAATCCACAAACATGGGATATTTTTCCCTTTTTTTTTTTATTTTTTTATTTTTTTATTTTTTTTGGTCTGCTTCAATTTCTGGTATCAACTTTATAGTTTTCATGGTAAATAACTTTCCCTCCTTTGGTTTAGTTTATTGCTAGGTATATATTTTTTAACTTTGTAAATGGAGTTACTTAATTCCTTTTTGGATTGTTGGCTGGTGGCACATGAAAATGCTACTGATTTTTGTATGCTGATTTTGTATCCCGCAGTTTTACTGAATTCTAATAGTTTTTGATGGACTCTTTAGATTTTTCAGCAGTAAAAATTTTATGTGTATATTTCTATCTCAAATCAATATATTACTATGAATTTATACTTTTTGGTATTTCTTTTAAAAAAGAGCAGTTAATGGATATTGCAGAAAAAAAGCAAAGTTCCATTTCACCTTCCATTTTCTTTAATAAAGGCATAAAATCATTGTCTTCTGATTGGTTAAAACCTTTTAGTTTTCTTGTGGGCCTAAAATATACATTCTTTGTACAGTTTTCACTTTAAAATAGGCATTTTGTTTATTTGTTTGAAGCAAATTTATATTTCTATGCTTATTACCTTAGAAGAGTATACATTATAACTAACAATGAAAACAAACTTATAGTACCTATGCCTAGCCTAAGGGAGGAGATAATAACTATGGTACTCTTTATATAGACCCCAAACCCTGACCACACAGCAGTAGAATAGTGGCAGTTTGGAGTAAAAAATAATTTTGGCCGGGCATGGTGGCTCACACCTGTAATCCCAGCACTTTGAGAGGCCGAGGTGGGCAAATCACGAGGTCAGGAGTTCAAGACCAGCCTGACCAACATAGTGAAACTCCATCTCTACTAAAAATACAAAAATTAGCTGGGTGTGATGGCACATGCTTGTAATACCAGCTACTCAGGAGGCTGAGGCAGGAGAATTACTTCAACCCGGGAGATGGAGGTCGCAGTGAGCCAAGATTGCTCCACTGTGCTCCAGCCTGTGTGACAGAGTGAGACTCAGCCTCAAAATAATAATAAATAATTTCAAGCTGAATCTCCATGTGACAGCCATAATTGTAAACATTAAAATAGTTGGTAATCAAGACAATTTTATGACATATTTGATTTGTAGCCCTAGACTTGCCTATTTGTAAGATGAACAATAAAATATGTAAACAAGGGAAATACAATTATTTATGTGGCCTAATTTAGTTTATGATGAAAGGAAAAGAACGCACTTTGCCTTAATAGCAAGATGCTGGACTCAATCTTTGTTATTCTTTGTCTTCAAAAAATAGCCACATAAAGAACTAATAGAACTAATAGAGTAATAAGAACAAGGGTTTAAAAAAGATATGAGTAATGGATAAAATTCCTAACATTTCCAATTTCGTTTCACTGTCTCCCTCTTTTTCTCTCTGCTCTAGCCATCTGAGTACATAAGTTGCTATATTTAATCATCACAGTTTGGGACAAATGGTGGTTGTGCTGTCATTTTTTAAACCTTAAAAACATGAGTCATTTAAAAATGAAAGGATAATTTGAGTACTTGGAATTTAGGCAGCTCCTTCCAAAGATGGATGAAACTAAGCAAACTGGCAAGGTGAAGCATATACTCATTGACTAAGACCATTTTGACCTTCTAAATTGGAAGTGTATAGATAAGCCCTATATCCATTCAGAAAGATAATGCTAACTTGGATTCACCAAAACAACTGACAAGGAAACTAAACACTAATCAAACATGGCTTTAGTTAGCATACCCTTTTTACGATAATGCATTTAGTTCCTAACATTACTGGAAGACACTGATTTTCAGAAATAAACAACTAGAATTCATTTTACCCTACTGCCCCCAGTCAGCAAAATTAATCAAGCTATCATCTAGTAGAATCCATTCCAAATTAAATAATTTGAAAAGAAAAGAAAAACATCCCACAACACACAATTTCAGAACACATTAGGAAAATATATTCCTCCATGATTTTTCATATATTTTTATATATTTCCTTCTCTAATATAAATGCAACAAGCACTTCAGTTTTCATTGGTCAGTTTGTGGTTTATGGGCACTAATGTCCTTTATGGGATATAACAATTTAGAGGCTGGAAGGACTAATTCAAAAGCCTCCTTCATGTTTCTGCTGAAGTAATAGTAAAACATTAAGTAACTAAAAACGGAGTCATAATAGAAATATACATTTAGCAGAGAGGAGAAAATAAGAGAGAGAATGGAGAAATAAGATCATGGGGGCCATGGTACTGAGCCCACCCACAGGCTTTTAACCAGAGAGGAATGGTGTTCTTTAAGAGCTGAATTTGTGAAAAATGACACAGCTTAGTGTTTATCCTACTTCTTTTCTTTAAGTTAAATAAAAGGATGGCAAAAAGACAGGCTATCTAGACTTTTAAAAACTTGTTCTGTTTTGGTCCAAATATGACAAATCCCTGCTGTTCTAAGCAGTGTATTATAGATACTCAAATTTAATTAGCAAGCACACAGCAGACACCTGGAAAAAAAAGATAGAAGAATAATCTTTTGCAGTACCCAACTATTTCTCACTTCAGAGCTTTTAAATAAAATATTCCCCATCTAATACACTAGTCCTCACTCCATTGTGTATAGACCAAATGGAACACTGACCCAGCACTATACCCACAGACTTCTCAAGCCTTCAAACTTCCAAAGCTGGGGATCTTGCTTTCAGTGCAATCGCTTAAAACCTAAATAGAAATCAATGATGATAGTTATATTACATCAAACTAGTTGTCAAGATGATGGCCTCAAACAGCATCACTTAAGTCAGGAGTTCTAAAAGAGCTCCAGCATCACCTGGGAACTTGTTAGAAATGCAAATGCTCACTTCCCCCCCCCCACCCCGCCCCCCCAGACCTACTAAATCAGAAACTCTGTGTTTTGACAATCCTCCAGGTAATTCTGATGCAGGCTCCCGTGTGGGAACTACTGATGTACATTTCAAGGTTGATAATAAATGACTGCTTAATATGAAAGACAACTGACTTTAAAAACAGTCTCAAAAGAAATGTTTTAAAAACAACGAACAATGAAAAAATTGAGGACTATATTAGAGATTTAGTCTGGAGTACAAATGTTAAAGAGAGGTCATAAGAGGATAAAGTGAAGAAAGAAATGAGATAGCAATGGAGGTGACTCAAGACTATTTGAAAAAAAAAGGGGGGGGGGAAATGAGATAAAAATGAGTATTGATTTTCCCTTCTTGTTAAATCTTGGATGTTTTCAGCCATATACAAGTCTAAGGTAGAGAGTCTACTTAAGGCCTATGGATACCCCACAGTTGAAGACAAGAAATGACACTTGAGCTGAGACACATTTGAGAGGTTGCCTGTCTGCCTCTAAGACACTGTGTGTGTTCTTTGGCAGGGCCTGATAGTCCTGGACATATGTGTTTACTCTTAATATATAGCTCAAGACCTTCAAGAAATTTTCAGAAGAAATAAATGCATGTCTTTAATTGAGAAGCAAGGGCACCTCATAGCCTTGCAGGCCAGGCAAGGATGAATTGAAGATCCCTGGTTGCAAGTGAGGTGAAAGGGCTTTTAAACAAAGGGGCTTCCCAGGAATAGTAATTACCTCTAAGCAAACCACAGAGTGTTTATAAAGGTGTTAGATAGAATTTTCTCTTAATTAAACATTTAAACATGAATCCAGGGCAAGTGGGTCCCTAGTATATATGGTATTTATGGAAGAATTTGAAAAGGAGAATGCATGAACTTAACAAAATTATCTGAAAATTGATACGTGAAGGAAATTTGCATAAAATATACTTACACAGGTTGATACTAAACATGAAAATAAAAACAGAGAGACCACTTTGACACATACAGTACAGATTTGGGCATATGTGCTTTGGTATGATTCTTACATACTCACTCCACTTTCTTTACCTTCTTCTCTACAGACTGTCTACCTTTCAGAGTCTTTTTCTACCAGGTGATTAAGTTAATCAGATATTTCTCCTTTTAAAGATATTAGACAAGTTTCCTTTCAGCCAAAATGTCTGGTCACATATTTAAACATGCAAAACATAATTGAAGAGTAAAATAATATAGCTTCCTATAACAGGAAACAAGAGAAAATATTTATAATATTTACTATGAATCAAATACTTTCGAAATCCCCCTTACTGGTGGCTATTGATACTGCCAGATTTTACAAATGAGAAAATTAGAGCTCATGAGGTTGAGCCACTTACCAAAGACAACAAACAGGAGCCTAAATTATCAATGTACCATTAGAACTTAGGACAGTGAGCATGAAACAAAGGCATACTCTCTTCATACTCCTTGAAAAAGAGGGACATCGATGGCTATAATAATCATTCAGCAGAAAGTTAGATGTTTAGCGTAGCTATTTTTATTAATTGCTTATTGTTTTTAATCCTCTAAGTCAGTGCTTTCCAAGAGAAATACAATATGAATTGCATATGTAATTGTAAATTTCTCTACTGGCCATATTAAATGTATAAAAATAAGTGATATTTTTAAAATGTATTTTAGCCAGTTGCAGTGGTACACCCCTGTAATCCCAGCTACTGGGAGGGTGAAAAGGGAGGATCACTTGAGGCCAAGGGTTCAAGACCAGCATGGGCAACACAGCCAGACCCCATCTCAAATAAAGTATTTTATTTAACATACTATATTAAAAACATTATTTTAATATGTAATCAATATAAAAAGTATTTATATTTTACATTTTTGTATACATTGTGTCTTAGAATCAGTGTATATTTAACACATAACACATTTCAGTTAGAACTAGCCACCTAAGTTAGTGATTACCATATTAGACATCTCATCTCTTTGTGTTTGTTAAATGCCTGGATCAACATGGAGTTATGTTCTAAGATAGACAGATAATAAGACCATGGTTTTTGTTCTCATGGCTCCTTTACTATGCTTGGAAATAAAATAACCTGCCATGTTTATTAAGCACTCTCCCCACCCACCAAAAAATAATAACACACTACTATTTACTGATTTATTTTCTGAGAGTTTTTCTTTTTATCAGCAAGAGATGACTTCCATAATTTTTCTAATTAAGAAAAAATAAGGAAAAAAAAGTAACAACATAAACTTATGTGATAAATTTCCAATTCCCAAAAGCTGAAATGTTGCAAATTTAAGAAAAACATACAGGAACATTATGCTAGAATTGATAGTCAGTTAATGAACTGTGAAGACTTCCTTAGAGAAAAAGTTGGTATTAAAAGACGTCCTAGAGTCCTGACCAGAGGTTTTCTAGTGGTGGTTAAATGCCAGGCTCCAGAAGAGGGTAAGGTAGGCAGCTCAATTGGCTGCTAGAAAGATGGGCAAGTTGGCTGCTTGCCTTTAGAAAGAAAGTGAAGTTGGAAAAAAAAAAAAGGGGGGGGTGGGGGCAATCTAGAAAAAAAAATGAGTGTTACCTTGGAATATTGTGGTGTAGAGCATCACTCTCTCAGATATAAATGTCAAAATTTCCATTTCTGATAATAGGGTCAGGACCAAGAACTGCATCAACAGACTGCTGACTCTGTCCATCAACCTGTTAGTGGTTTTTGTGGTCTGATATCCAACCCAAGCTCCATTCACAGATGGACCTGCCCATTTATGTAAGGATTTAGCCTCAAGTCATTAATTAATTCATACAATTTAGATTTATTGAGTGTCTAATGGGGGTTTGGCACTGGTAGGTCATGGCGGGGTCATCAACTGAATTTAGAATTGTAAAAAACCTGAGAAAAAGAAAATGGTAACTCTCTTCTGAGCCTTAAGGGCATTATGACATCCTCAAAGGCCTCAGAAAGGAAGTGAAGGAGTAGGAGAGGCTTGAAGCATAAAGGGAGGCAGAAAGCATTGGTGGAGTGGGGCAATTGTGGCACAGGAAGAAGCTTCTTGCCTAAATTCCCAACCAACATCACTTAACAATAGGGTAACTATGCCTCTTGGTTTGCCTAGGAGAATCCAAGATTGCCAGTAACCTAATGAAATTATCAACTATATCTTTCATTCAGAAGGTGCTATTCTCTAGGATCCTTTGACTGACTAGTAAACTTTATGGTCACTCTATTTATCAAATATCAGATGCCTTTTGGAATGATAAACTTATTTTCATAAAACTATAAATGAGGACATAATCATCAAATGCTTTTTGATGAATGTCACCTGATCAAATGTACAAAAAAGGACATTTTTAGATGTTCATATACGTGGCAGATTAACCTAGAAGTGGCTATGTACATGTGTGTGCATTTATGTGTTATGTGTACATGTGTGCATATATTATGTCATGTGACATTAAGTATAATTTTTAAAATAAAAAATAGAATAGAGAGTGACAGTTGGGGAATAAGTGCATTTTACAGATAGGGGTCAGGAAGTCTTTCTTAAAAAGTACAATTTAACAACAACAAAAAACCCTGGAAGATATGAGTAAGCAAGCCAGAAGGATTTCTAGTGGGGAAGTGGCCCAGACAGGGCAAGTGCAAGACTACAAGATGAGAGAAATCTTGGCATGTATGATGAATAGTAAGGTTGCTGGAGTGCTGGAGAGGAGAAAATGAGTGGAAGAGTGATCACTGATGAAGTCAGAGAGATAGTAAGCAACCAAGTCATGGTGAGCTTTATACGTCATAAAGAGTAAATTTGGGTTTGTTTTTGAAAACTGTAGGAGTGCAAGGAAAAATTTTGAGCAGTAGACTGATAGTATCTGGCTTGGATTATAGAGGAATCACTCTAGCTGCTATACAGAAAATGGACTGAAAGTGGAAGGGGAAGGGGAACAGTTACAAGGCCTGAGTATTTTTATGACTGTTTATTCATGTGTTACTACAGCACAGAAGCATACTTTATTATTTTCTTTGATGGCTTTGCTTGATTTCAATATTCTTTTTATTTAAAAGAGTGCTTTCTCATTTTAGAACAATTTATTTCATCTCTCAGGAACACAAATTGACAACAGGACTTTCGCTTTTCATATTCTAGGGTCATTGAGCCTGAACATAAGCTCTACATCTTCCTCATGCTAAAGAATTAAAAGGCATTAGATTGTTAATTTTAAAAAGTAAAATGGATCATTGTCTCTTACAAACTCGCTTCATTCCTTTCCGAAATTACCCTCTCTTCTACAAACATTTTTCCTTGAGATTCCAATACCCCTCCCTTCCTACATATTTCTGCACCGAGAATGACACATCTGTACTTATTCTCCATAGACAACCCACACTCTAGATCTATCCCTTTTTCACTTTCCCAATGTAGTGTTGTCTCCTTTGTAGCCTATCAAGAATGCTGAATGGTTTGTGTTAGAATCATATTTGTAAGCTAATGACTTACCCTGCCTCAGTTTCATGGATGCTGGTAGAAAATATGAAACACTTGTTCAGAGACAAAAGCCTTCGTTACTCACAACACAGCAAGCAGCATGAGTTTACTGGTTACATTCATTCCTTTTGGCACTCAAGTCACATGGAAATGATGTGTAGAAATCTAGATGGATGCTGCACACAGTGGGTTTTTGTTGAGGAATCTCAAGCTTAGGAAAAAGTCTATTATAATGGGCTGCAGGCAAACCTACCTAAACTTTGCTTTGGTGGAACACATTAATTTATTATACTGGGCAGAAAGCATTTTTTTTTGCTCTGGAAAGAGACACCATTTCTATCTTCCAGGACAAGTTTTCAATGCAAAAGCAGTTGAAAATATGGTCCAGAATAAGGGGCAGTCAGTGACTTTACTTTGAAGACATGCAGAAACATGAGACCCATAGATAATTATTTCCCAACATTGTCTCCTGAAGAGCCCAGCTAGATGAATGCAGTTAATACGATGGCCACTGCTATGGTGGCAATAGATAATTGAAATTTACTAGTTAATACTAGGGGTATCTACATTTTAACAAGTGATTCCTAGACCCTATCAGAACAGATTACAGTGAAACTAATCTCAAGTTCTAGGAATGCCAACCCTATTAACAGATTACCCAGTAAAAATGATATAGACAAAACGGCTTTATTCAACACACTTTGATTCCAAATATGTAAAGGTTCACCATGTCAGTTAAAAACAACCAATAAATTTCTGTTAGAAAGCTCATCATATAAAAATATCCCATTGACAACAAGGAAGCAAAGCAGCTTTCCTAGTGTTACTCATTTTATGTGAATAATTAGTAAGACAACTAACTGGTATATAATTCAAGAGCAGGTTTTCCTTACTGTAAATATTTCTCTGCATGTTTTTGTTGAAAATCATGTGTCAATATATATTTATTTGAAAATGTGCAAGTATTGGCTCTGAATGCTTACATGCTGCAGTATGATTTATTTTATCAATGTTAATACATTATTCTTGCATAATACAAATATTTTTTCTAGTTTATCAGTAAACATCTCACTTCCAAATAGTAGTTGTTTTAAAGAAAATCAAAGCTTAGGGTAAAGAATTTTATGCTCTTTAAAAAAACTTACTGACATAAAGGATACTATTTACAAGCAAGTTGATGTAAGTTCAGAGATATTATCATTATAGTATAATCTTACACAAGCAATAAAAATCAGAAACTAATATTAAAAGAAACGGAATGGAGTCTTCTAGGACTCCACTTATGGAGACTAAATAATATTAACATATTCCCTAAATATTGACTTACCAAAGAAAGCAAAATTTGAAAATACTTTCTTATTTAAGGTGTAATCTCCCCAAAATTATTGTTAGTTAAGATTTTTTCTTATTTCCCTCATACTTCTGTCATGTTACATAAACTCTTTAAAAATCCTGAATAGCCAAGCGAATCCTAAGCAAAAATACCAAAGCTGGAGACATTAACTGGTTTCAAACTATAGTAACCAAAACAGCATGGTACTGGTACAAAAACAGAGACACAGACCAACAGAACAGGTTAGAGAACCCCCAAATAAAGTCACACACTTACAACCATTTGCTCTTTCACAAAGCCAACAATAACAAACAATAGGAAAAGGACCCCCTACTCAATAAATAGTGATGAGATAAATGGCTAGCAATATGCAGAAGAGTAAAATTGGATGCCTTCCTTATACTTATACAAAAATCAACTCCAGATTGATTAAAGACTTAAATGTAAAACCTAAAATTATAAAAACTCTGAAAGAAAACCTAGGAAATACAATTCTGGACATAAGACCTAGAAGACATTTCACAATGAAGATGCCAACAGCAACTGCAACAAAAGCAAAAGTTGACAAATGGGACCTTACCAACTAAGGAGCTTCTGCACAGCTAAAGAAACTATCAGTAAACAGACAACCTACAGAATGGGAGAAAATATTTGCAAACTATGTATTCAACAATGGTATAACATCCAGAGTCTATAAGAAACTTAAACAAATTTATAAGCAAAGAACTCTAAAAAGCTCATATGGATCTTTAATGGTTGGCAGAGTGGGAGGACTTGCATTTTTACTGTAAAGGTGTAGAAGTCAGTAGCTCCACGCCCAAAAGAATCTGGTTTGTCATCAACAAAACAAAACCATACAGATTTTGCCATCCTAAAGTTATGTAAAGATAATAATACTGATATATAAATGTCAAAGGAGGTCAATATAATGGCTTCAACACAGGATTAGAAATGAAAAATAACATTATTGCAGTCAGGGACAGAATTAGAGTCTCTATTGGGCAAACTACAGAGGTTCCTTCAACTGGGACTTCTTATATCACTTCAGTTGAATTGCAAAAACTCAGGCATGTGATAGGAAATCCTCTTTCTTGATTATATCTTGAGAGTAGAAAGAGGGAGACTATACAATATTTTTTTAAGACAGCACTCAAAATTATTTTTTCTCCATGGTGAGAGAAAGCAAAGAGACTGAAAGAAAAGTGCAATTCTGTGATTAACACATTAAACTAATTGAGCTAACACACAGTTGATGCTCAGTATGAGCATAATGGGTAGCATTCAGAGATGAGGGGTGTTATAATCATACTCCTCATTTCACAATATGTTATCATCAGTCCATACAGCCCCTCTAGTGTTTTATTTTATTTCAGCTTCCCACCCTGTTTGCAAATCCTTATTCCTGCTTCCCTCTATAGCTATAAGAACCCATCTGGTAGCTTGATAATTACTTAAATATGCATATGTCTTTATCATTTCAGTGTACTGTTTTGTTTTAAATGGTATTATGCTATAAATTACATTCTGTTTCTTCTCACACTCTGCACTAGAGATCTAGTCATGTTACTGTTTACACATTTAGAGTGTCTATGTGTTGACTGTAGCTGCTACAGAGAACACTATAGTATCCAGTGGCTGCATTTTACTTATCCTGTCCTCAAATAAATATACCTAGTTTGCTTCCAGCTCTCTATTGCCCAGAACATAACCAGAATAATTGTTCTTGTTTATGTTTCTTACAATCTGTTTGTGAACTAATTGGTTTATATATCCAGGAGTGCTACCTATAGTGACATTGAAGATATACATTCTTAATGCTGTTAAATATTGCAATGTTTATTTTTAAAAAGTCAATTTTTGAAAAACATTAGACTTATACCAGCTCATAGTGGCACAATTTTGACATAGAATTTTTACCCCAAAACTTATTATCAATTATTACTATTTTTTCAATTTTTACGATTCAGATGAATATGCACGTTATTTCCTTTCAATTTGAATTTTTCATATTTGCTTTTCAACATTAGCATCTCCATATACTTGTTCTATATGTGAGTTTCCTCATCTATGAATTGCCTATTAAAACTCTCTTATCTTTTAGCCATTTTTTTAATTGCTGTATATTTCCTTGGTTTTGAAATATTTCACTGTACCATAAATATATAAATCTCTTTTGTGCTTTTAAAAAATGCAAATATCTCTTCCTTAACAGTCATCTATTATCTATTAATTTTGTTCATGTAATCCTTCATTGACCTCAGAGCTTTTATCTTAATAATAACAAATCAATCAATTTTTTGACATATGATCTATGTTTTTGGACCTTTTAAAAAAAAATCTACCCACTTTTAAGTAACAAAGATATTCTCATAAATTTTGTTTTATTAGCCTTACATTTTTGCTTTTTAATTTGCAGTTTTTACATATGGTATAAGCTAAGTATCTTGCTTTGAATTTGTTCATATTTGAGCCATATTCCCAATCCTAGCTTATTTTTTGTTTTACTGGTTTTACCACCAATTTTCTATATTTATGTAGTTCTCTTTCTGATATCACTATTCTGTTCTATTTTCCTATTCCTAAATCAGTTCCATCTATGTTATAACCATAAATTTTAGGTAGATTTTTAAAATATGGTTGGGCAAGTTCTTACTTGGCTTTTCTTTTTTCAAGTTGATTTGCCTATTTGTTATTCATTATTCTTCCACATAACTTTTAGAATATGCTTGTCCAAAATTATTTAGTTCTGAAATCATCTAGTTGGAATTTTTATTAGAACTGCATAATAGTTTTGGGAGAGAGTGAAAATCTCTGTACTTGAGTGAATTCAACAATGATTAGGTCAGGTGCAGTGGCTCACATCTATAATCCCAGCACTTTGGGAGGCCAAGGCGGCTGGATTACTTGAGGTCAGGAGTTTGAGACCAGCCTGACCAACATGGCAAAACTCCATCTCTACTGAAAATACAAAAAAAAAGAAAAACAAAAAATAGTCAGATGTGGTGGCAAACAGCTGCAATCCCACCTACTTGGGAGGCTGAGGCAGAAGAATTGCTTGAACTTGGGAGGCAGGGATTGCAGTGAGGTGAGATCACACCATTGCACTCCAGTCTGGGCAACGAGTGAATTTCTATCTCAAAACAAACAAACAACAACATCAAAATGATACTGGTATATCTCTCTAATTACTATGATTTTATGTTCTTTAATAAAGATTTTCAAAATTATTATAAATTCTCTCTTGCTTTTAGCATATTTACTATTAATTTACCACTTGTATAGAAGAATACTATAACCAAATCACATTAAAGTCCTACATTAGAATGAACCATCTAACTGTTTTCTCTAGGACACATTAATGCCTATGTTGGCTGATGCGTTCTTCCGCTTTCATGCTGCTGTTAAAGAAATACTCAAGACTGTATAATTTACAAAGAAAAGGAGGTTTAATGGACTCACAGTTCCAAGTAGCTGTGGAAGCCTCATAATCATGGCAGAAGGCCATGAGAACAGTATGGGGGAAACTGCCCCCATGATTCAATTATCTGCCACTGGGTCCCTCCCACAAAAACATAGGAATTATGGGAGCTACAGTTCAAGATGAGATTTGGGTGGGGACACAGCCAAACCATATCAGCGTATAACACATAATTCTCAGAAAACATTTTAATATATTTGTATTATAATACTTATATTTGCTTTATACTTGTGAGGGAAGTATTAAAGAGATAAAATTATTTAGAAAAGTAAAGATTTTGGAAAAAAAGGTTTTGCAAGGGAATATAGGCTTTAGAAGTTGATCTCCAAATTGAAAAAAATAAATAAAATTAAAGAAAAATAAAAAAACAAGAAAAATAAATCTATACTATTACAAAGGTTATCTTACAGTTAGTTTACAGCAGAAAATTATTTTCTTCAGATATGTATTACATTTGGAAAGTTTATTCTATAGGCACTATACAAATCAGAGATACTGGTGGATTTTTATGAAGTTGATCAGTAATTTATAGAAAAGTATCAAAACTAATTTCTTGGAAGATCAGAAGTACACAGGGTTACCATGTGTTTTATTTATCTCAGTTTTAAAGGTGGCCTTTTCGCTCTATGATTGTGGTTTGTGATGTGCATACTATCTTACCATAGATGCAAGAAAAGATGTTAGCTTTGGTTCCATATTGAATGCCACAAAGAATACAGGCTGTTTTAAATAAGTCATTCTTAATTAAAGGTTTTTCTTAAATCTGACATTTTTTTGTAAATTTCCAAAGTAGCAACAGTTTTACTTAATGACATATTTTTCAGAGGTCGTCTTACTCTAAAATAAATTACTTGTTTTAAGCTAGGTGAATCTCTTCACCTAAATTGTCCTTCCCACGCCCAAGAATGACACTCTTAGAAATCTTGCAAACTTTCAAGTTAAATGTGCCTCTCAGGAGGACAATAAAACCATGCTCTAAGAATATAAATTATTTATTAATTTGTTCAACTAATAGTTACTGAATGCCTACCAGTGTTTGGCACCGTTTTAGGCAGGGAGAGTCAGCTGTCATCAAGTATAAACAAATCAGCCTCCTTTGTTCTCTTAATAACTTCTTTAAACTTCAAATCAGATTGAACTGACATCTGAGAAGAGAGTGAGAAATTACCCTCAGAGAAAACACAAGTTTTAACTTTTGAAATAAGCGGTGTTTGTGTGACCCTGTATTAGCAACCACTCTGACTTTCTAGGTCATTCCACTCCAAAACGCTCTCTCACTGAGTTTCACTTTCATAGTGAAATTCACTTTCCCTATCCATAGGCCTAATCAGTCTCGCCTCAGGCTTTCTATTCCCTTTCCATCCCTTCTCTGCTGGAATACAATAAACCAGAAAAATCGTAATTTTTTCTCATATTAATGGGATCAATATACTGTATTGAGTATAAATGATCAAAGTCCGTTAGTCCAGGCACACTTCTTGACACAGGAACTTACCTGATCCTAACCCCCAAAGACAAATGGAGTACTCCACGTAGACTAACAATGGTTTATTATATTTCTCAATGACTAAATGCAGAGAAAATACAAAGGTTCTAATTTCCCTGTCTAGATAAGAACATGTTAGGTAGATATGTGTGTATGTGTGTGTGTCTTCCTATTAATCTATAAGATTTATATTTATTATATAATATATAATCTTTAAGACTGTATAATAAATATAACATATCTATATGATCCATAAGATAGGTAAATAATATAGATCTACACAGATAGACAGACATGATCTCTCCACAGATAGATTATATACGTATAGCTGGAAATCCTTAGAGGTCTTCTAGTTTTTCTCTCTTTGTCAGAATGCATATTCATACTACTACCTAAATAAGTTATTTTACTCAGCAACGACATAATAATAATAATTCATTATTTCCTGACTTCAAGAGATCTCCTATCCAGTAACTCAACCTAATTTAAAATCTCTAATATAAATAATATCTTCTATTTATTGCTCTGTGAGAGAAGCTTTGCATAATTTTTTCCACTTTCCTCTGCTAACAAACTTATCATGTAGATATTATCAACATCTAAAAGCAGAAGCAGGAAAGTTTAGTTTGAGTATTTTGCCTAAATTCATACAGCTAGTGTATATCTTGCCAAAACTGGAAACAAAGTTTCTGACTTCAAAAATCATGATATTTAATAAGATGCTGAAAAATCTCTTGGCCTGTAAACTTTAGAATTTAGGTACTGTGTTAATGGCCAAATCACAATTCTTTACAAATAGTTTGCTATAATTGAACTCATTACATGTTTAGATGAAAAAAAAAAATTACTATGTAAAAGGTAAAGTTTATATATTCCAAAATTAAAGGCTAACCTACTATACAGTCTGTTTTGTTCACAAAAAATATTGAATTGGGTTATATAGATAACTTAGATGAAAAGCAAGAAAATGTAGGGTATAATTATATGTAACAGTTATGACCAGGCCACAGATCTAGTAGCACATTTGTATCTAGTCTTAAAAAAAAAAACTTTCATAGGTTTCAAATGGCAAGAGGCAAAACACACTTTTAAGCAAAAGACCTAATTTTTCTTAAGCAAATGTCATTTCCTCCAAACCACTGGCTCAGAAGGAAGACAGAGTGAATCTCTAGTGGAAGGCATCTCCCACATTTTCATGCAATAGATACCACCCTCAAATGGAGAGAAAGGAATGTAGGAGGTCATCTCAGCAACCTATGGTTCCAATAGATGCTAAGTCGCCTTCTTCTAGTCACCACACCTGACCATGGATTCCAGCACTAAGTGCGGTGGGCATGGCTGCAAAATGAAGACTTCTGTAAAAACCTCTCAGAAAAGGAGCCTTGAGATAGCCCATTTTTTATAAGGCTGAATACAAATGTGGCCTGTATCAGTCACTCTGGTGAAACCTGCTAATTGGATAGCTTCTCCAAATGGCCCCAACCAATCACTCAATTATGCTGATTCAAAATTGAGACAAATGTTTATATCAACATAATAAAATTCTTTACAGATGGTGGGGGGACATTAGACATTTCTACCAATTTAGCCAATAATGTGAAAATCAATTCTAGAAAGTCATAAAATAGGATAAATTACATCGAGAAAGACAACAAGACTGCCCTAGGGTTCTATTAAACTGAAAGCTACCTAAAGGCAAGTAAGTCTTTTAATTTGTATTTACCAAACTGTAAAGGTGTTACTCTTTTCCCTTTTACTATGAAACATATAAAAGGACATAAATATCTATGTGTATGCATATTATACGTGTGTGTGTGTGTGTATATATATGTAATATCAATACTTAAAATTAACCGACTTAACAGCAAAATTCTGCTAACAACACTAAATCAGTTATACTCTTTTAGCTCATGATGGAGGAAGTGGACCCTATGTTATCAAAGTCATTTGAGCCAATCAATGATTCATTTAAGGGTAAACCACCATTGTCAGTATGGATTAATGGATTATTCCATAGACCATTAATGACGCTTTAGGCTTTTTTTTTTTTTTTGAGACGGAGTCTCACTCTGTCTCCCAGGCTGGAGTGCAATGAATGGCGCAATCTTACCTCACTGCAACCTCCACTTCCTGGGTTCAAGCAATTCTCCTGCCTCGGCCTCCTGAGTAGCTGGGATTACAGGTGTGTGCCACCACGCCTAGCTAATGTTTGTATTTTTAGTAGAGATGGGGTTTCACCATGTTGGTCAGGCTGGTCTGGAACTCCTGACCTCATGATCCAACCACCTCAGCCTCCCAAAGTGCTGGGATTTACAGGCGTGAACCACGGCACCCAGCCTCTTTAGGACTTTATCCGAATTTTCAGCTTTTGCAGAAGTGCATTCACATTTTGGATAGCCATTTAGTACTTCCTATTACAGTTATATTCAAGAAAAATCAAATGCTCTTGATTTTAAAATACTTTATCAGACTAGAGATTTATCTTCACAAAAAGGCAGAACATGTGAATGATTATTCAAAAAATATTTACTGAGTGTTTACTTATTTAGGCATTGGAGATACAACAATATACAAAATAGATGAAGACTTTTCTTTAATAAGGCATATGTTCTAAAGTTTGTGTGTTAGGGAGAGGCCTGATATGGTTTGGCTGTGTGTCCCTATCCAAATCTCATTTCAAAGTATAATCCCCACATATCAATGGGAGGGACCTGGTAGAAGGTGATTGGATCATATGGGCCATTGCCCCCATGCTGTTTTTGTGACAGTGAGTTATCACAAGTTCTGATGGTTTTTCAAGTATGATACTTCTTACTGCTCTCTCTTCTGCCACCATGTAAGACATTCCTTGCTTCCTCTTCACCTTCCATCATGATTGTAAGTTTCCTGAGGCATCCCCAGCCATGTTGGTACTGTGAGTCAATTAAACCTCTTTGCTTTATAAATTACCCAGTCTCAGGTAGTATCTTT
This sequence comes from Cebus imitator, assembly GCF_001604975.1. NCBI lineage: Eukaryota > Metazoa > Chordata > Mammalia > Primates > Cebidae > Cebus > Cebus imitator. Next base: position 787,506 of record NW_016107678.1, on the reverse strand, counting down.
ATGGCAGTGTGAGAATAACTAATACAAGGGCTCAGTTTACAAAATAATTAAACCTATGAATAAGCAAAATCACATGAGATTATATAAATAAAATGCTATAAGGTGGTGTGCTAGGGAGTGAATAGGGCTACATTAGAGTTGGAGAGGAAACAAAAACTTCTGCAAAAATTGACTGGCCAGATGATTCATCTGGGGAAGATCTGGCAGCAGATCTGGGGCAAAGCATTCCAGGCAGAGAAGAGAGCCAAAGAAGACCCTGATGCAGGAAGGGAGCTTGGCATGATGAAGTCAACAAATGAAAGCTATTCTATCTGAAGCAATAAGCTGTGGCTATCAGCTGAAACTGGGCACTGTGGGCATGGGCATGGCAATGTTGTAAGAGGAGATAAGAAATAATTACTCAAGTGCACACCCAGGAGCATGTCACTGAGGTCTGAGTGCTTTTTATCAGTTTGCTAGCTTGCACCAAGCTGGCACTGCCTTTCTCTACCTCTGCTGAAATTCTAGCTACAAGTGTGTTTTTCCCCAGAAACACAGCTTTCATTATCACTGCATTGTAAGTAGGTGGTAATGTCATTATGTCAGCCTTTAGGAAAGAGAAATTACCACCAAAAGGTACAGAGTGCAGGATCTGGGAAATTTCTCCATCTACCAGGCCAGCAGGAATGAGGCAGAAAGCCTTTGCTTTTCTGCCGACTGTTAAGCTCAGAAAAGACTCAAACCCCAGGGTTTTAACCCCTCTCCATTCTGATTTAGTCTCAGGAATAGTCCTAAAGAATCTAGCTCCTTCTCACTGGCAAACCAGAACACAAATCTCTGTTCAGAAATGAATGATTACAGAACTCATATTGAAGGTGTAAATAATCTTACATTTGATCTTGATCAACTAAAATAGTTCTTTGGTAACATTTGGGCAAGAGGTGGGAAGTAATTTTCATTGCAAACAATAACATGTTATAGAAAATACCTTCTAAAACGGGTTTCTTTGTCACCTTCCCAAATTTGCAATACAGAGGAAAAGGCAGAGAGAGAGGTAGAGACAAACCTTTACTGCATGATTTTTCCCCTAATCAGTGCATTATACACACAGCACAAGACAGCCTTCAAACAGCAAACATGGTAGGGTAAAACTACACAAATATACATATTCTTTATAGTCACAGACATCTTTTACTCCCTGTTATCTGCCGTTTATGTAGACATAAAAAATTTGAGGAAAATAATCTCTCATTTTAGAAAGAAAATCTATATTGTGTATTTGCCACCAGAAATCAGCTTTCCCCCTTTTAGTTTTTCTAATAACGTAATCACCCTGCTAGAAGTAAATAATTGTAACTCAGGCCAGAGCACAAATGCTATTCCAGAATTCGACAGACGCATGGGAGATATTGGGATGAATCTCTTCCACAGCACAGATGATGACTCTAAAATTTAAGGATCCAGAGAGGGGGCTACCCAGAGAAAAAACTATACTTCATTACTGAAGAGATTTGGTTGAGAAAATACACAAGCTGTACCCCCATGGCAAGCAGTGTGAATTCCTTTGTTTTATAACTTCTTCCTCAGTCACCCCTCAACCTGATCCACAGTAACTGAATGCATCAAAGTGGAGCTATCCATTGTTTTTTATCCAATGTAAAATTTTATAAATCATAAAAGGCATACAGAGTTCAGTTATTATTAAGTACATCTATAACTCCTTTGACTTATAGAAATGAGTACTTATGAGTACTTTGTAATTGCTTTTTGTTAATGATGAAATTAACTTTTTAAAATAAAGGAACAAAGGCAAAGTTACCTGGACTACATTTGACAAATACCAAATGTGTAAAACTTTTCACAGCATTTTAACATTTAGAAGAATAATAATTACCTGGCAATTTCTAATGTTAAGGTTTAAATCTGATGAACATTCACTTTTTGAACACTTAGAATCTACAAACTACTTTACTTTCTATTTTGAATATAACATATTTAAAAATTACTTTTCTTTGTGTTGGGAATATTGTAAGAGAGAAAGTTAAATAATAAATTTGAGCTCTTTTCCTCCTATGGTAAATTCCCAATAATGTACCTCAATAGAAATAGAAAAGTAAATTTTATATTAGTATACTAACTAGAAAGACAGAGACAGAAGCTACATATTTCTTTGATCTACCTGAATCCTTCAATAAAAAAGACAGAGCAACTAAAAGAAAAAGCCAAAAATTAAATGACCACGTACCAAATGATACTATGGCCAGGGGGAGAGACAAAATGTGGGAAAAAGGAAACTACTAGATAAATTTAATATTAATCATCAAAGTGAACCAAAAGATATAACCAAAAAAGAGAAAACCACAAATATTATAAGGGTACTACCATAAAGATAACCATTGAAATCAATATACAATCTTTCTTTAAACAAAACACCTAGATAAAGAGCAAATTAAGAAGAAAACCTAGGGAAAGCCTATGGATATAATATTTAGCTAAGGAGAGAAAAAAGTAAATATACACACATATGTATGCAAATATACACATATATGTAATTAAGATACATACATGGAGGTATATGCATACATATGCTAATATTAAAACAAGAAAGGGCAAACCTTAACATATGTTCTAATGATTATCTTTAGGGGATACACACATATTATACTGGAATAAGTAATTAAGTGTGTAATTTTCAGGTTTTATCATTCACAGAGTGGTTGTCAGGATTATTATTATGGGAGAAAGAAGAAACATATGTAAATTAGAAGAAAGTATGGTCTGAATGTCTGTCCCCACAAAATGTACATGTTGAAATTGAATCCCCAATGTGACAGTATTAAGAGATGTCACCTTTGGGAGGTGATCAATTCATGAGGGCAGCCCTCATGAATAAAATGCCGTTATAAAAGAGGCTAGAGGGAACTTTTTAGTTTTTGTCCCAACCACCACTTGAAGACAGAGCAAGAAGATGCCATCTTTGAAATAGAAAACAGCAGGCTCTCCCAGAAACTGATTCTTCTAGCATTTTCATGACCTATCATCTCTTAAATGACCAGCCCTTCCACCTTGAGAAGACATAGCAAGAAGAACCCATCTATGAGGGACAGGAATGGGCTCCTACCAGACAATTAATCTGCTGGCCCCTTGATCTTGGACTTTCCAAACTCCAGAACTGATAAGCGATGAAATCTGTTGTAAATTTCCCAATCCCTTAAGTATTTTGTTGTAGCAATATGAATGAACTAAGACATTAAGAACTCTGTATTCCACATTTTAATGAAAACTATTAATATTTATTCATTATTTAGTATTTTATCTTTAAAAAATAAGCATTCAAATTTCCTTCCTAGGTTCACTGAAGATGCCTGGAAATGGTAATAATCTAATAGGAATGAATATCTCTAATGTGTAGATTCAGTTTTTCAAATATCCTTTCCTACTAAAAGAAATAAGAATTCTTTGGAGTAATGGATAATCCCATACTTAAGGCTTAAAATATGCTAGATCCACATGTTTTACTCAACAATAAGGAATCCACCAAAGTAGAGCAGGTGTGATGATAAATACTGAGTGTCAATTTGACTAGATTGAAGGATGCAAAATATTTATCCTGGGTGTGTCTGTGAGGGTACTGCCAAAGGAGATTAACATTTGAGTCAATGGGCTGGAAAAGTCAGACCCACTCTTAATCTGGATGGATACAATCTAATCAGCTGCCAGAATGGCCAGAATATAAAGCAGGCAGAAAAACATGAAAACAGTAGACTGATCTATCCTTCCAGCCTACATCTTCCTCTTGTGCTGGATGCTTCCTGCCCTCGAACATTGGACTCCAGATTCCTCAGTTTGGAACTTGGACTGGCTTTCTTGCTCCTCAACTTGCAGATGGCTTATTGTGGGACCTTGTGATTCTGTGAGTTAATAGTACTTTATAAACTATATATATATGAGTTTATATATAAACTTTATAAATTCATAGTTTATAAATATGTGTGTGTGTGTGTGTGTGTGTGTGTGTGTGTGTGTGTGTGTGTGTGTGTATCTCTTCTATTAGTTCTGTTCCTCTAGAGAACTCTGACTAATACAGATTTTGGTACCAAGAGTGGTTCTAGAGGAACAGAATATTAAGCATGGAGTTCTTTCATTGGTTTTGGGGTTTCTGGAGTTAGCTGCTTAATATGATTAGACCCAAAATTCTAAGGATTTTACTTCTAGTATTATGGAGAATACTGATAGAATATTATGGAGATACTGATGAAAAATACGTGAACTGTTTAGAGAGTTATGCAAAATAAACACATTTTACGCTGCTGACTGCACCACTCACGAGAGGAAAGGAGTTTAATGACTCTATACATAATAATACCTTTGACTATATGTGGAGAAACAAGAACCATAATGAAGTTGGTTGGTTGCTCCCAAGTTCACTGGACAAAGTGATGAAAGAAAATTATGAATTCAGGGATTCTAACTCCTGGCTTCAGAAGCAGATACAGAGCCTCAAATCTGTTAAAATTACCCTGAGTAAGAGTCTTAGCTTCTGTAGAAAAAGAGCTAAAACTGTGGAAAAACACACACAAGCTCTTATCATGTGAGTGGCTGACCTGCAACAAAAGGTGCATGCGCAGCTTTGCCAGGTGTATACTGTTAAAGTGAGGGCATTGACTGGAAAACAACGGGACCCTGTAACTTGGAATGGGGATTTCTGGGAGGACCCTGATGAAGCTGGAGACACTGAGCTTGTAAAATTGATGACCTTTTTTGCCAGAAAAAAACAGCTTCCTCATCCCCAGTAGTGGCAACATCCCCTCCGGGACCCACGCTGCCATCTGCCTTTCCACTTTTGTCTGAGGAGATAAACTCTGTGCTGCCTGAGGCAACAATGATGGCCTTCCCTGAGGCAGTTGTCAGGCAATAAAATGTTGATTCTCCTCAGGAGCCACTCCCAACACCCTGTTTGCTTCTAGACCTATAACTAAAGTCCTGGTGAGCCTCTAGAGGTGAGGTTCATAGTATGACCCATGAGGAGGTGTGCTACAGTAGAAAATAATTGCTTAAGTTTTCTAATTTATACAAGCAGAAATCTGGAGAACTGGCATGGAAATTGATATTAAGAGTGTGGGATAATGGTAGAAGGAACATAGAGTTGGCTCAGGCTGAATTTATTGATTTGGGCCCACTAAGTAGGGGTTCTGCATTTAATGTTGCAGCTAGGGGAGTTAAAGAAGGTTCTAGTAGTTTATTTCCTTGGTTTTCTGAAATATAGATTTAAATATGACCCACTATGGGAGAGTTGGAAATGTCTGATCTTCTTTGGTTTAATGTAGACGAAAGGATCCAAAGGCTTTGGAAGATTGGGATGACAGAGTGGATTAGACATTTTAGATCTACTCATCCCAGCTAGGAGGGTCCAGAAAACATATCCTTGACCAATGCTTTGTGAAATATATTTGTGAAAGTAGCACCTGACTCTTTGAAAAGCCGTGTAATTATTCTTCTCTATATATCAGATCTAACAGTGGAAACCATAGTCACTCAACTACAAAATTTAAATACAATGGGAATAACTGGATCCTGAGGTAGCAGGGGCCAAGTGGAAGCACTCAACCATCAAAGGCAAAGTGGGCAGAGCCACCATAACGGACAGCAGAGGCAAAGCGTCAATCAGAATATTCTGACTCCTGTAGAACTCTGGCACTGGCTAATTAACCATGGTGTTCTTAGAAGTGAAATTGATGGGAAGTCTACTGCATTCCTACTTAATTTATATAAGCTGAAAAATTCAAGGTTGAATGGACAGAAGACTAATTTGAACAATAAAAACAGAGAATCAAAGCCCTTCAATCACTATCCTCATTTGAGTATGTTACTCTAACCCATTTATTAAGTGACCCAAACTATGAAGAATGGAAAAAAGACCAATTTGAATTATAAAAACAGAGAATCAATTTCCAGATGTGGGCAAGTCTACAAACCCAGATCCCATTAAGTGAAGGGGAGGCTGGGTCCCCTTAAGAAAGGATCCCACTTCACTACCAACAACTTATGTTGTTAATCTTTCTCCTAACTTTCCCCAAGGAGACCTCCAGCCTTCTACCAAGGTAACTGTGCATTGAGGAAAAGGAAATGATGAGAAATTTAAGAAATTTGTGGAGTTCAAGAAAGAACAGGAGTTTTAGTTTACATCTGATATACAGTGGGTCCAGTGAGTCCTGGTACTCATCCTTTGGTCGTTTCCCCAGTGCCAGAATGCATAATTAGCACAGACATACTTAACAGATGGCAGAACCCCCACATCGGCTCTATGAATGGTAAAGTGAGGGCCATTATGGTGGAAAGGCCAAATGGAAGCCATTAGAGCTGCCTCTACCTAGAAAAATAGTACGTCAAATACAATATAGTATCATTGGAGGGGTTGCCGAGATTGCCTGTATTCCCAGCTACTTGAGAGTCTGAGGCAGGAGGATGACGTGAACCCATAAGTTCGAGACCACAGTGAGCTATGATCATGTGACTGTATCATGTTAATTAATGTGAGTGATTATGACCAATGTACCTACTGCAAAACAGTTTTGCAGGGGAAAAATGGTAGTGGAGATTGTGACATTCAGGATACAGAATATTAAATAGGTAGGAAGGTTCTGAATAAATATTTTTTATCATAAAATTTGTCTGCCTTGTGTATTTCTCACTATGGCCCTAGCACAGTGACTGTTGTATATTAAACCCTAAGTAAATATTATTTTTAAACTACACAATTGACTGTATCCTAAATCAAATAAAATTAAATCCCAACCCAATAATTTAGTAATCCTAAAGGGGATCAATCATAATTAAAATAATATCCCTATAATATTACTGGTAACATTAGTAGCTTTATTTAAGTAGACCTAATGTATTCTATAAAAAATATTATTTTGTGTAGATCAGTGTTATGATGTTATATACGTCAAAGGGGCAACCATGAGATGCAAAGGGTCAAATGCAGCCAGATGCAGGGAATTTGAAAGGGAACAATGAGGCGAAAGAAGAAAAATCTCTAGAGCACACAGGGGAGCTGATAATAAGCCATCAAGAGGGACCTCTTCCATACATGACTTCCTAAGAAGAGCCAGAAATACATTTTCAGATATTTAAAATTATGGCGTTAAGCAATTTTTATGTTGATAACTGAATCTAATTTTAAAAGGATATCCATGTTTGTGGGAATATTGTGGCTTCAGAATGAAGTACTGGAGTTGTGATAGGACTGAGAAACATTATTTTTTAAATTCATGGTTCACAAATCAATTTGATTATGATGTAGATCAACTCTAACTTTACCTACGCATTTATTTTTAGATATGATTTAAACTAAATAACTTCATCCACTTTGTAAGTAACAAGAATACATATACCACCTAAGAACTGAATATATACTATATAATGTACCTTACGATACGTTATGAAGATGGTAACTAAAAATGAAGATAAAAGGATGGGAAAGTGAGCAGAAGAAGCAGGTTTGAAGACAGAAAAAAGAGAGCAAGTGGTAAGGACAGAGTTAAAAAGCAGAGGAAAAATGTGGTGTGAAAAGAAACATACTAAGGAAGAAAGAAGCAATTCACACAGTGGGAAAGCACTGTGTGAATTTCAAAAGAAATTTTGAGTTGACATTAATTCAGCTTTACTTTGCTATGTACTTTATCTATGCTCTAATTCATGCAAATTAATAAAAATATGTCAAATATCTTCAGAAGTCTGGCATTAACTGAAAGAGATGCAACAGGAAAAAAACCAGGACCAAGGACTCAAGATTACATTCTTGTTGGGAAACATACAGTGAGGAGCTTAGAAAATGAATATATAATATGTCAACTGATAAATGTTACAGAAGAAAGAAACCAAAACAGGATTGAGAGAGCTCATACTTAGAGGATTGTTTCTTTGGGTACATGGTCAGAGAAGACCTCTGATGAATTAACAATTTAGCATAAATTTAAAGGAAGTAAAGGAGCTGAGCATAAAATTAATTTAATATATATTAACTCACCTCTATGAGGGCAAGAATTGGGTCTATGTTTTCACCATTGACTCCTCACTGCTTTGCATACTGCTTAACACACAATAATGAACTCTGGGAGGGATAGCTAAGATAGCCTTATATTTTAGATACTGGCTTCTGTACAGATAGGACAGGAGACACAGCTATATACCTTCAAACCCAAAAGAGTTCAAGACAACTGTATTAGTTTTCTAGGGCTGCCATAACTATAAACTAATGGTAGTAACTAGTAAATACCATAGAAGGGTGACTTGAACAAAAATTTATTTTCTCATAGTTATGGAGACTATAAGTTCAAGTTTAAGGTAACATCAAGGCTAGTTTATTGTGAAGCCTGTCCTGACTGGTACACAGCCACCTTCTTGCTGTGTTCTCATACGGCCTTTCCTCTGTGTGTATGTGGACAGGGAGAGAGAGTTTCTTTTTTCAGTTTTTAAAAAGACACCAATATCCTTAATCAGCATAAATGAGAAAATTCTCAGTAAAACGCAGGCAGACCAAATCCAGCAGCATATCAAAAAGCTTATCCACCATGATCAAGTCAGCTTCATCCCTGGGATTCAAGGCTGTTTCAACATATGCAAATCAATAAACGTAACATAATGCATCACATAAACAGAACCAATGACAAAAACCACATGATTATCTCAATAGATGCAGAAAAGGCCTTCAATAAAATTCAACAACACTTCATGCTAAAAACTCTTAATAAACTAGGTATTGATAAAATGTATCTCAAAATAATAAGAGCTATTTATGACAAACCCACAGCCAATATCATACTGAATGGGCAAAAGCTGAAAGCATTTCCTTTGAAAAGCGGCACAAGACAAGGATGCCCTCTCTCACCACTCTGATTCAACAGAGTATTGGAAGTTCTGGCCAGGGCAATCAGACAAGAAGAAGAAATAAAGGATATTCAAGTAGGAAAAGAGGAAGTCAAATTGTCTCTGTTTGCAGACAGCATGATTGTATACTCAGAAAACCCCATCATCTCAGCCTAAAATCTCCTTAAGCTGATAAGCAACTTCAGCAAAGTCGCAGGATACAAAATCAATGCGCAAAAATCACAAACATTCCTATACACCAGTAAGACACACAGGAGCCAAATCATGAGTGAACTCCCATTTACAATTGCTACAAAGAGAATAAAATACCTAGGAGCACAACTTACAAGGAATGTGAAGGACCTCTTCAAGGAGAACTACAAACCACTGCTCAAGGAAATAAGAGAAGACACAAACAAATGAAAAAACATTCCATACGTATGGGTAGAAAGAATAAATATTGTGAAAATGTCCATACTGCACAATGTAATTTATAGATTCAATGCTATCCCCATCAAGCTACCATTGACTTTCTTCACAGAATTAGAAAAAACTACTTTAAATTTCATATGGAACCAAAAAAGAGCCCATATAGCCAAGACAATCATAAGCAAAAAGAACAAAGCTGGAGGCATCACGCTACCTGACTTCAAACTAAACTACAAGGTTACAGTAACTAAAACAGCATGGTACTAGTACCAAAACATATACAGACCAACGGAGAGAACAGAGGCCTCAGAAATTAATGCCACAAATCTACAACTATTTGTCCTTTGACAAACTTCACAAAAACAAGCAATGAAGAAAAGAATCCCTATTTAATAAATGGTGTTGGGAAAACAGCAAGCTATATGCAGAACTCTGAAACTGGACCCCTTCCTTATACCTTATACAAAAATTAACTCGAGATGGATTAAAGAATTAAATGTAAGACCTAAAATCATAAAAACCTTAGAAGAAAACTTAGGTAATACCATTCAGGATCTAGGCATGGGCAAAGTCTTCATGACTAAAACACCAAAAGCAATGGCAACAAATGCCAAAATTGACAAATGAAATCCAATTAAGCTAAAGATCTTCTTCACAGCAAAAGAAACTATTATCTGAGTGAACAGGCAACCTACAGAATGGGAGAAAAGTTTTGCAATCTATCCATCTGACAAAGGGATAATAACCAGAATCTACAAAGAACTTAAGCAAATTTACAACAAGAAAACAACCCCATCAAAAAGTGAGTGAAGGATATGAAGAGACACTTCTCAAAGGAAGATATTTATGTGGCCAACAAACATATGAAAAAAAGTTATCATCATTGGTCATTAGAGAAATGCAAATTGAAACCACAATGAGATACCATCTCATGCCAGTTAGAATGGTGATCATTAAAAAGCTGGAAGCAACAGATGCTGGAGAGGATGTGGAGAAACAGAAATTCTTTTACACTGTTGATGGAAGTGTGAATTAATTCAACCATTGTGGCAGACAGTGTGGTGATTCCTCAAGGATCTACAATGAGAAATACCACTTGACCCAGCAATCCCATTACTGGGTATATACCCAAAGGATTTAGAAGCATTCTATTATAAAGACACATGCACATGTATGTTTATTGCAGCATTGTTCACAATAGCAAAAACTTGGAACCAACCCAAATGCCCAACAATGATAGACTGGATAAAGAAAATGTGGCACATCTACACCATGGAATACTATGTAGCCATCCAAAAGGATGAGTTCATGTCCTTCACAGGGACATGGATGAAGCTGGAAACCATCATTCTCAGCAAACTAACACAGGAACAGAAAACCAAACACTGCAGGTTCTCACTCATAAGTGGGAATTGAACAATAAGAACACATGGACCCAGGTAGGGGAACTTCACAAACCAGGTCCTTTCAGGGGGTGAGGGGCTAGGGGAAGGATAGTATTAGGAGAAATACCTAATGTAGATGAAGGGGTGATATGTGTAGCAAACCACCATAGCACATGTATACCTATGTAACAAACCTGCATGTTCTACACATGTATCCCAGAACTTAAAGTATAATAATAATAATAAGAAGAAGAAGAATACACCAGTCCTATAGGATTAGGGTGCTACTCTCATTACCTCATTTCATCTTAATTACCTTCTTAAAGGCCTTACCTCCAAATACAGTCACATTGGGGGTTCAGGCTTTAATATATGAATGGGGAGGGGGCACAGCTCAGTCCACAGCATGTTTCTCTGCTTCCTACCCTAATTCAGGTCCTTCCCACATGCAAAGGACATTCACCTCATACCAACAGTCCCAAAAGTCTTAACAAATTCATGCATCAATTCCAAGTTAAAATTTCATCTAAATATTATCTAAGTCAGGTATGGGTGAGACTTTAGGTATAATTCATCCTGAGGCAAAATTACAGTTTCTATCTCTAAACTTTTAAACCAGACATGTTATATGTTTCCAAACTAGGCAGATATGTCTTGTCCTGCTAAAACCAAGTAGGGGGGTCCACCCTGTGAAACCAAGAAAGAAATTGGCTTGCTCTTCCAGTGTGTAGTGAGACTGGTAGCTCTGATAACCTCCAGGGATTCCCTTTTCTTGAAAAATAAAGCTTAACATTTTTCTTTTCCTTTCTCTTTCTTTCTCTCTCTTTTTCCTTCCCTCCCTCCCTCCCTGCCTCCCTCCCTCCTTCCTTCCTTCCTTTTCTTGCTTCCTTCCTTCATTGAGATAGGATCTTGCTTTGTCACCCAGGCTAGAGTGCAGTGGCTCAGCTCACTGCAGTCTCAACCTCCTGGGCTCAAGTGATCCTCTTGACTTAGCCTCACAAGTAGCTAGGACTACAGGTACATTCTACCACCAAGCTTGGATATATTTTTTTTTCTATATTTTTGTAGTGACAGGGCTGATCTCAAACTCCTGAGCCCAAACGATCTTCTTGCTTGGCCTCCCAAAGTCCTGAGGTTATATGAGTCAGCCAATAATTTTTTGAATTTATCTCTCTCCTTTTGCATTTTACTCTAAAGCACTAAAGAGAAGAGCAACCCCAAGGCACATAATCATCAGATTCACCAGGGATGAAATGAAGAAGAAAATGCTAAGGCCAGCCAGAGAGAAAGGTCGAGTTACCCACAAAGGGAAGCCCATCAGACTCACAGCAGATCTCTCAGCAGAAACCCTACAAGCTGCAAGAGAGTGTAGGCCAATATTCAACATCCTTAAAGAAAAGAACTTTCAACCTAGAATTTCATATCCAGCCAAACTTAAGCTTCATAAGTGGAGAAATAAAATCCTTTATGAACAAGCAAGTACTCAGAGATTTCATCACCACCAGACCTGCCTTACAAGACCTCATGAAAGAAGCACTAAAAATAGAAAGGAACAATCAGTACCAGCCACTCCAAAAACATACCAAATGGTAAAGACCATCGACACAATGAAGAAACTGCATCAACTAATAGGCAAAACAACCAGCTAGCATCAAAATGGCAGGATCAAATTCACACATAACAATATTAACCCCATAAACGTACACAGGCTAAAATGCCCCAATCAAAAGACACAGACTGGCAAATTGGATAAAAAGACAAAACCTATCGGTGTGCTGTGTCGAGTAAACCCATCACACAGGCAAGGATACACAAAGGATCAAAATAAAGGGATGGAGGAAGATTTACCAAGCAAATGGAGAAAAAAAAAAAAGGCAGGAGTTGCAATCCTGGTCTCTGATAAAATAGACTTTAAACCAACAAAGATCAAAAGAGACAAAGAAGGACATTGCATAATGATAAAAGGATCAATGAAACAAAAAGAGCTAATGATACTAAATATATACGCACCCAATACAGGAGCACCAAGATACATAAAGCAAGTTCTTAATGACTTACTAAGAGACTTAGACTCCCACACAATAATAGTGGGAGACTTTAACACTCCACTGTCAATATCAGACAGAACAACAAGACAGAAAATTAACAAGGGTATCCAGGACTTGAACTCAGACCTGGACCAAGAAAACCTAACAGACATTTACAGAACTCTCCACACCAAATCCACAGAATATACATTCTTCTCAGTACCACATCACACCTACTCTAAAAGTGACCACATAATTGGAAGGAAATCACTCCTCAGCAAATGCAAAAGAACACAAATGATAACAAATAACCTCTCAGACCACAGTGCAATCAAGTTAGAACTCAGAATTCAGAAACTAACTCAGAACTGCACAGTTTCATGGAAACTGAACAACTGGCTCTTGAATGTTGACTGGATAAACAGTGAAGTGAAGGCAGAAATAAAGATGTTCTTCAAAACCAAGGAGAACAAAGATACAACATACCAGAATCTCTAGGACACATTTAAAGCAATGTCTAGACGAAAATATATAGCAATAAATGCCCACATGAAAATCAAGGAAAGATCTAAAATCAACACCCTATAGTCAAAATTGAAAGAGCTAGTGGAGCAAGACCAAAAAAACTGAAAACCAAATAGAAGACAAGAAATAACTAAGATCAGAGCAGAACTAAAGGCGAAAGAGACACAAAAAACTCTTCAAAAAATCAGTAAATCCAGGAGTTCGTTTTTTTTTTGGGGGGGGGCGAACCTCCCCTCCCTACCCCAGGAGCTGGTTTTTTGAAAAGATCAACAAAATAGACCACTAGCCAGATTAATAAAAAAGAAAAGAAAAAAGAATCAAATAGATACAATAAAAAACGATAAAGGGGATATCACCACAGCCTCCACAGATATACAAACCACCATCAGACATTACTACAAACAACTCTATGCACATAAACCAGTGAACCTGGAAGAAATGGATAAATTCCTGGACACTTGCATCCTCCCAAGCCTAAACCAGGAAGAAGTCAAAACCCTGAATAGACCAATAACAAGGGCTCATGTTAAGGCAGCAATCAATAGCCAACCAACCAAAAAAAGCCCAGGTACAGATGGGTTCACAGCAGAATTCTACCAGACATACAAAGAGGAGCCGGTAACACTCCTTCTGAAACTATTCCAAACAATCCAAAAAGAGGGAAGCCTTCCCAAATCATTTTATGAGACCAAGATCCTGATACCAAAACCTGGCTGAGACTCAACAAAAAAAGAAAACTACAGGCCAATCTCCATGATGAACATAGATGCAAAAATCTTCAATAAAATAATGGCAAACCGATTGCAACAACACATCAAAAAGCTTATCCACCATGATCAAGTAGGCTTCATCCCAGGGATGCAAGGCTTGTTCAACATACGCGAGTTTATAAACGTAATTCACCACATAAACAGAACCAAAGACAAAAACCACATGATTATCTCAATAGATGCAGAGAAGACCTCTGACAAAATTCAACAGCCCTTTATGCTAAAAACTCTCGATAAACTAGGCATTAATGGAACATATCTCAAAATAATAAAAGCTATTTACAACAAACGCACAGCCAATATCATACTGAATGGGCAAAAACTAAAAGCACTCCCTTTGAAATCCAGCACTAGACAAGGATGCCCTCTCTCACCACTCCTATTCAATATAATATTGGAAGTTCTAGCCAGAGCAATCAGTCAAGAAAAAGAAATAAAGTGTATTTGTTTAGGAAAGGAGGAAGTCAAACTGTTTCTATTTGCAGACGACATGATTGTATATTTAGAAGACCCCATCATCTTAGCCCAAAAATCTTCTCAAACTGATAAGCAACTTCAGCAAAGTCTCAGGATATAAAATCAATGTGCAAAAATCACAAGCATTCCTATACACCAATAACAGAATTAAAGAGAGCCAAATCAAGAACAGACTGCCATTCGCAGTTGCTACAAAAAGAATAAAATACCTAGGCATACAACTAACAAAGAATGTAAAGGACCTCTACAAGGTGAACTACAAACCACAGCTCAACAAAATAAGAGAGGACACAAACAGAGGGAGAAACATTCCATAATCATAGTTAGGAAGAATCAATATCGTGAAAATGGCCATACTGCCCAAAGTAATTTACAGATTCAATGCTATCCCCATCAAGCTACCAATGACCTTCTTCACAGAACTGGAAAAAAACACCTTAAACTTCATATGGAACCAAAAGAGAGCCCACATAGCCAAGTCAATTCTAAGCAAAAAAAAAAGAAAGCTGGAGGCATCACACTACCTGACTTCAAACTATACTACCAGGGTACAGTAATCAAAACAGCATGGTACTGGTACCAAAACAGAGATATAGACCAATGGAACAGAACAGAGGCCTGAGAGGCAATGCCACATATCTACAGCCATCTGATCTCTGACTAATCTCACAAAAATAAGCAGTGGGGAAAGGATTCCCTGTTTAATAAATGGTGTTGGGAAAAGTGGCTAGCCATGTGCAGAAACCTGAAACTGGACCCCTTTCTGACACCTTACACTAAAATTAACTCCAGATGGATTAAAGACTTAAACATAAGACCTAACACCATAAAAATCCTAGAAGAAAATCTAGGCAAAACCATTCAGGACATAGGTGTAGGCAAGGACTTCATGACCAAAACACCAAAAGCATTGGCAACAAAAGCCAAAATAGACAAATGGGACCTAATCAAACTCCACAGCTTCTGCACAGCAAAAGAAACAGTCATTAGAATGAATTAGCAACCAACAGAAGGGGAAAAAATTTTTTGCAATCTACCCATCTGACAAAGGGCTAATATGCAGAATCTACAAAGAACTAAAACAGATTTACAAGAAAAAAAACAAGCCCAATCAAAAGTGGGCTAAGTATATGAACAGACACTTTTCAAAAGAAGACATATATGAGGCCAACAAACATGTGAAAAAATGCTCATTATCACTAGTCATTAGAGAATTGCAAATCAAAACCACATTGAGATAGCATCTCATGCCAGTTAGAATGGCAATAATTAAAAAATCTGGAGACAACAGATGCTGGAGAGGATGTGGAGAAATAGGAACACGTTTACACTGTTGGTGGGAGCGTACATTAGTTCAACCATTGTGGAAGACAGTGTGGTGATTCTTCGAGGACCTTGAAAAATAGAAATTCCATTTGACCCAGAAATCCCACTACTGGGTTTCTATCCAAAGGATTATAAATCATTCTGTTATAAGGACACATGCACAGGAATGTTCACTGTGGCACTGTTTAAAATAGCAAAGACTGGGAACCAACCCAAATGCCCATCGATGATAGACTGGCCAGGGAAAATGTGGCATGTATACACCATGGAATACTATGCAGCCATAAAAAATGATGAGTTCGTGTCCTTTGTAGGGACATGGATGAACCTGGAAACCATCATTCTCAGCAAACTGACACAAGAATAGAAAATCAAACACCACATGTTCTCACTCATAGGCGGATGTTGAACAATGAGAACACATGGACACAGGGAGGGAAGCATCACACACGGGGGTCTGCAGGTGGGAATAGGGGAGGGACAGCAGGAGGTGGGGAGTTGGGGAGGGATAACATGGGGAGAATGCCAGATTTAGGTGATGGGGAGGAAGGCAGCAAACCACATTGCTATGTATGTACCTATGCAACAATCTTGCATATTCTTCACATGTACCCCAAAACCTAAAATGCAATAAAATATTTATTTTTTAAAAAGAGAGAGAAATAATGCCCAATTATCAACACTTCTAGCAAACAAAAAGTTCATCCCAGTTCTTTGCCACTTTATGAAAAGAATGTCTTTTCTTCAGCTTTAATAACATGTTCTTCACTTGCGTCTGAGACCCCACTAGAATCACCCTTAGCATTTATATTTCTATCCACAGTCCCTTCAGAACAATGTAGGCTTTTTCTAGCATGCACCTCAAAACTTTTTCAGCCTGTACCCATCACCTAGTTCCAAATTCACTCCATATTTTTAGATATTCATTACAGTACCACACTTTGTGGTGCCAACATTCATGGGTTTCTGGGACTACCATAACAAATACCATAGACTAGGTGGTTTAAATAGAGGAAATTTGTTTTCTTACAATTATGAAGTCCAGTTCAAAGTGCTTGGTCAGGGTGGGTTTCTGTTGAAGCCTCTTTTCCTGACTTGTATATAACCACCTTCTTGCTGTGTCCTCATAAGGCCTTTCCTCTGAGTGTGTACAGAAATACAGAGAAAGAGAGAGATTTCTGGTGCCTCTTCCTCTTCTTATGAGGACAGGAGTCCTATTGGATTGGAGCCCCACCCTCATGACCTCATTTAACCTTTAAACCTTCCTAAAGACCAATTCTGCGCTCTAATGAACATACACTTTAGTCTATAAAAACCACTGTATCCTGGAAGATTAATTAGGATTCACTAATTGCAAGCAGCAGATACTGACTGCAACTAATTTCACCTAAAATGAGTAGGCTGATAGGATGTGAGGGCCAAGGCTACCTTTGCCTGAGGTTTGTACCCTCTGCAGTTGGGCAGTGCATAACTCATATGGTCATAATCCAAGGGCTTACTCCAGAACCTCACAGAACTGAAGAAAATGATAGAAACCATACTTTGGAAGTTCAAAACTCAAAGATGCTCTAGAGACTTAAAAAGCAGGAACTAGTGAAGAGTTTCTTCAGGTTGTTGCCCTCACGGTGTATCAACTCCAGTAATTTTTAGTCTTTGTTTCTCCAATCTAGATAAATGATTTTGAAAGAAAGAGTGTGATTTCTCTTGGGTCATACACAAATCTCTTTGTAAAGAGGGGTCAGGAAGCTTGGTGGATAGATCTACTGAGTCTTTCATCCATGGGTCTAGGCGGTGCCCAAAGCTAAATCATGTTGCTCTTAACAGGAACAGAAAGGCTGAACTCTGGATAGCAAAAATTATGAAAGCTAAAAATTCCAGAAGAGAAGAAAATAAGCCCAGTACCCTATATATGTGAATGGGAATCCCAGCTCTGCCATGTATCTACCAGCTCTGTGACATTGTATAACTTCTTTAACTGATTTGTACCCCAAATTCTTTATCTGAAAGTGAAAGAAAATTCTCAAATTAACTCATAAAAATGTTTACTTAATTTATAAAGTCACCTAAACAATATCTGACAATCTGCAGTATTAAAAAAATTAGCTAATATTATTTTACATGAGGCCTAACATTCTCATTCATAATCTAACATATATTCTGCTTTTGAAAAGTTTACCTTGAGATGATTTTATCACATGATTACTATTAAACCTTATATAACATTCAATGCAATTCAAATTTACAGGACCCTCTTTCTCACACACACACAGGCACATACACACATACACTTACATATGCATATACATATATATACACACACACACACACACACACACACACACACACACACAGTGGAAGGTCTTATAAATTTCGCCCTAAAAATGTTCCTGGAAAATATGCTTTAAAAATTGCCTGTGACAAAATTATAATTGTGAAAATTCAAACTTGCTCAAAGGCCAGAGATCAAAGCAAATAAAAAAATGTAGTGTTTAACAGGCCAGGAAGGGCAGTTGTAAAATGAAGGTGGGTGTTAGTAACTGTTGTATGAAATTATTTTAATTCAACATCAGACAGAGGA
Organism: Cebus imitator; assembly: GCF_001604975.1. NCBI lineage: Eukaryota > Metazoa > Chordata > Mammalia > Primates > Cebidae > Cebus > Cebus imitator. Next base: position 769,139 of record NW_016107678.1, on the reverse strand, counting down.
AATAAATACCAAGTTAATGAAATTTTTACATGCTACCAAATAAGGAGGCACTGCAAATGTTGGAAAAGCCTAAGAACCAATAACAATGATGCCATAGTAGAGAAAATTAAAAAGGAGTAAAATAGAATTTAGATGAACAATAACAGAATAGCATAAAGAAATAAATTGAGAAAAGACACATAAGTTATAGCACTTCTTGCAGTGCACTTTGCAAAATTGTTTACATAATCATCTCCACTGCTCAGCTGCAAGCACTATGAGACATTAAGTCATTTAATTAAAAAAACAAAACTATTGACTAAAACCTATGCACCAGGTGCAGTGTCAGTCCGTGAGGGACGCCAATCAACAAGTTCAAGTCCTAGCTAGTGAGTGCACAGATTCAATTTGATTCCTCTCTATACCACCAGCATCTAACACACAAACCTGGCACATGAAGAAAGAAAGGAATAAGCAGATACTTTTCCAGTGATATAGATGGATAAGTCAAGGAATGCTCATAGTCAAACGTATCTAAAAGGATAATTAGTAATAGTACATATTTATCGAGACTAAATATGTGCCAGGCATTGTTTTCATGGGTTGACCTGCATTCTCCTTCAATCTTCACCCAGATGATAACACACTGTGCTCATGTTATAGTTGAGGAAACTGATAATGAAAATTAAATGACTCTTCCAACCGCATGTAGCTACTAAGCAGTGGATGTGAGATTCAAACCAGGTCTATCTGATTGAGTACTTTTATTTTTTTTAGTTAATTCATTAATTTTTTTTTGAGACAGAGTCTCGCTTTGTTGCCTAGGCTGGAATGCAATGGCACGATCTCGGCTCACTGCAGCCTCCGCCTCCCAGGTTCAGGCAGTTCTCTCACCTCAGCCACCCAAGTAGCTGGGACTACAGGCAACCACTATCAAGTCTGGCTATTTTTTGCATTTTTGTAGAGACGGGGTTTCACCATGTTGGCCAAGCTGGTCTTGAACTCCTGACATCAAGTGATCCACCCGCCTTGGACTGCCACAGTGCTAGCATTACAGGTGTGAGCCACCAAGCCTGGCCTGATTGAGTACTTTTAAATCCTCATAGATATATTTAATTTTTAGGAGACAGGACATATCTAAGAGCAACCTCAGTGAATCTCATCCCCTTTTAGTGAACATGCAGGTGATTCAGATGCAGGCACAATTGGAAAACTATAAACAACAAACAAAAACAAAACTTCAACTTAAATCTCAAGCACCTTATATGAAAATTAACTCCAAATAGATCACGAACTTAATGGAGAAAGTTTTCAGAATT
>NW_016107678.1:742802-767606 GCF_001604975.1 Cebus imitator | reverse complement strand
GTAATCATCATCTCCACCCCAGCTTCCCTGGTACATTTTCCTAATTTAGTTTGCACTGAAAATTCATTCATCTTAGAGAGGTTTGTTTTACATTTGTGAAATGAAAAGAGCTATTAATATTTCAGAGATGTGAGACTTATCCTAAAGTGAGTGTACATAAGAATGTGAATGCTAACTTCTAAAGTTCTCCATAAATGCTGAAGAGAACAAACAAGAATAGACCTCAGGAAAATAGTCTGAAATCAAAGAGCAGAATTGCTCTAGAAATCAGTATTACCAAAGGAGACAAATGGCTGAAAACTGGGGACAAATTAGAATTGCACACACAGTGTAATACAGTACCCAGACAGGCAGTGATTTTCAAGGCTGCATATTAAGAGACATTTGATCCTAGGATGGGAAAGTAATAGCCTTTTTCTACAAAACTCTGGGGAGACTGCATCAGATAACAGTGTCTGAGGTAATACAGCCTCATCAAGAGGGTGACAGACAGGCAGCAGAAGTGACTAGGGAGCGGAAACATCAATTTCCAAGTTAGGCTTACGGAGCTAAATGTGTGCAGATTGGTGATGTAATGACAATGAGACCCATGAGTCTGAACAGTAATACCATTTCTCCACAGAAAGAAAGATGCTATTTAGTGTAATTTATATGGGTTTATAAAAACAAAATGACCACTAAGACTTAGGACAAAAAACGAAGAGGTTATTTCCATTTTTCTAAGAATGATATTTAAAATACATAAAAATTGCACTTTATTTTTTAAATTTAATTGGACAGATAATATTGTATATTTTTATTGTGTGCATCATGTTTTGGAATAAGTGTATATACATTAGAGAATGGTTAAATCTAACTAAGAAACAAATGCATTGTCTCACATAGTTACCGTTTTTATGATAAGAGCACTTAACATTTCCTATTTTTATATTTTTTGAGAATATATTATCATGAACTATTATCACCTTGCTGTACAATAGATCTCTCAAAATTCAATCCTCCTATTTACTGTAATTATGCATCCATTGATCAGTTTCTCCAGACTCTCCCCTTCCTGATAACCACCCCAGCCTCTGGTAACCACCATTCTACTCTCTAGTTCTATAAAATCAACTCTTAGATTCCACACATGAGTGAGATGGTGTGGTATTTGTCTGTGACTAATATTTTTCACTTGACGTAATGTTTTCCAGGTTTATTAATGTTGATGAAAATGACAAGATTTTGTTCTCTGCTGTGGCTGAATAGTATTCCACTGTGTATATATACTACATTACTTTATCCATTCTTTCGTTGATGGACACTCAGGTTAATTCCACATCTCAATGGCAAACATTTTTGCTCATTTATTTATTCACTCAGTAAACGTTCAGTGGATAACCAATATATGTTAGGCATTGTATTAGGACTTGGGGTAGAAAAATAAGTAAGACTTTATATCTGCCTTTAGGAATTCATTTCTAATTTTAAATGCAATTGCAAACAAACCATTTTTTAAAAAGCAATATGTGACTTAAAATGTACTTATCTGTATGGTGATGAAAATAAGCACATACAAGAAAGGTAAGTTTATTTTTCCAGAGTGAAGTAAGAAAGAATAAATAATACTGTTTTAGAAAACTTCATACTTTCTCTCACTCAGTTTATAACATAAAGTTCTCATATTGTCATACCATCTTCGAAAACATTTTAATGGCTACAGAATGTCAAGGAGTGAAAGTGTTCATAACCTCCTGGCAGAGGGGATGGCGGCTGAGCATATTTCTATGCTAAGTGGTGACAGTGAAACAGGCCACTCTGTGTATGGGTATCCTAGGGTGTCAACCCCACCCTGAGGAATGTCACACTTTTCCAGGGGCTATGAAGAAGATTTGGTTCCAGATGTCAACTCTTCTCACCAAATCCATGTTTTGACTTCCACTGGTACACAGTCAAGATTGCCTCTATATCATGCATTAAGGATTCAAGATAATTTTTACAGCCAAGCTTTGGAACTGTCACACCTCTGTAGTAAAATGAAAGCAGCTGTTCATTGAGATGGGCATGGCAAGTTCTGCCTCCTACTGCAGCCTGTCATAAAGGTCAACTGGGTATCCATTGTTTTTCTTCAAGGTTTCACTAGCATTGGTGCCACCATCCCACCATTTCCTTCAGCACCTAAGGTGGTGGTGATGTGTTCACTGCACACAAATCCTATGGGTTGCCATGACCCTTCCAACACACACCCTAAACACGGAGCAGGGCTAACAAGTTAATTATACTAAGAATATAAAGTATCTCTTTAATAGTAACAGTGAGTAACCCATATGTAAAGCCCTATTTCCCATGCATGAATTCATTTTATCCTCAGAATACCTTCAGTGGAAAATATAATTATCCTTTCTTTTATATTAGAAAATAAGAATATAATTTGATTGCTCAGATACCCTATCTGAGGTCAATGAGCAGGGCTGTGAAGGAGCCAGTATTGGCATCTACGCCATCTGATTATGGAGGCTGACTGCTTAATCACTATGTTGCCTGCATATCAAGACTATGACTATGCCTGCCTACTTACTAGCGAGTGGCATGGGACTACATCTCTGCTAGTTGAGTGTATGCACTATTGGAGCCAAAGGTATTACGGTAAAAGTTCATTAAACCAACAACCCTCTTTACCAGAACCCTATGTTCTTATTAAGAAAGGGAATAAGGAATTCCAGTTCTAATCAGGACACTTGGCCTCAAAGTGGAAATAAACTTTGACCTTAATCTGTTTTCATTAATGTTCTGCCTATTGGGTCAGCTAAGTAACAGGTCTCCCAGGCATCTGAAGTGGATACATTGCCAAATGAGGACAATTAAGAAGATATGAGGCAAATCCAAGAAAAGTACTTGATGAGAAATTGTCTTAGTCTGTTTAGGATGCTATAACAAAAATACCAGAAACTTGGTAGCTTATAAACAAATATTTATTTTTCATAGTTTAGAAGCTGGGAAGTCCAGATCATGGCACCAGCAGATCTGGGATCTGGTAAGGGCCCTTGTATTAGGTGCCTCTTACTATGTTCTCACATGGTGGAAAAGCTAGATAGCTCTTTTGGGTCTCTTTTATAAAGGCACTAATCTATTCATGAAGGAAGTGACATAATGACTGACCACTGCCCAAATGCCCTGCCTTCCAATATATACTGAGGATCCTATCATACTGAGGATTAGGTTTTGGTGTACAAACTGGGGATGGAGAGGCACTAATATTCAGACCATACCAGGAATTAAAAGAATCACAGAAGCGAAAAGCAAATTCTGGCCCCAGTGGCAACAGATTGAGATAATAAAAAAAAATAAACTGAGATACAGGCTGGGAATGAAATGGAACTTATATCAAAGTATAAATGATTAAGAACAAAAAGGGTGGTATGCAGAAGCTGTTGCAAAAATTTCTAGAGTTATGATTCAAGGAAGCACTGTTTAAAACCTAAACGCTTGTTCTTACCCCTATTCTCTCATCAGCATGACAGTAAAACACTTCTTTGTGTTTGCTCTCCCACAGACACTGCTTAGTGCCATAATACACTGAACATGAATATTTACATGTATTAATTTCACCAACACCCCTGTATGGGTAGGTATAGTATCACCTTCATTTTAAAATGAGAAAATTGATACCCAAAGTAATAAAATAATTTGCCGAGATCACTCAGCTGGTATGTAACAGAGACAAAATTTAAAGCTAAATGATTTTTTTCCAAAGTATATGTCATTAACTATTATATTACACTTCCACTAAACGGCTAGATAGAACGTATCAATTGTGTTTGCCCAGTCATTTCATGGGTACATATTGGTATCTGGTAAATATGACAAGAGAAAAATGGTTGATCTACATACTACAGCAGAATTGGTATGGAATATTCTATCATACCTTACCAAAAACCCAGCTTTAAAGGGTAACTTTATGTTCCCTCTATGCCTGAAACTTAAAAGAAGAAAATCCCAGTCAAGGCCTGTATTAGCAGTATCTGAGGTCACCTTTCAACATACTAAATAGCACTACAAGGCATGAAGGGACAGATCTTGTCTTAGGATGACTCTTAGAGTGGGAGACTTTAACACTCCACTGTCAATATTAGACAGATCAATGAGAGAAAATTAACAAGGATATCCAGGACTTGAACTCAGACCTGGACCAAGCAAACCTAACAGACATTTACGAAACTCTCCACCCCAAATCCACAGAATATACATTATTATCAGTACCACATCACACCTACTCTAAAATTGAGCACATAATTGGAAGGAAATGACTCCTCAGCAAATGCAAATGAATGGAAATCATAACAATCTCTTAAACCACAATGTAATCAAGACAGAACTCAGAATTCAGAAACTAACTCAGAACTGCACAGCTTCATGGAAACTGAGTAACTTGCTCTTGAATGTTGACTGGATAAACAATGAAATAAAGGCAGAAATAAAGATGTTCTTCAAAACCAACGAGAACGAAGACACAACATACCAGAATCTCTGGAGCATATATAAAGCAGTGTCTAGACGAAAATATATAGCAATAAATGCCCACATGAGAAGCAAGGAAAGATCTAAAATAGACACCCTATCATCAAAATTGAAAAAGCTAGAGGAGCAAGATCAAAGAAACCCAAAACCAAGCAGAAACAAGAAATAATTAAGATCAGAGCAGAAGTGAAGGAGATAGAGACAAAAAAAATCCTTTAAAAAATCAATAAATCCAGGGGCTGGTTTTTTGAAAAGATCAACATAATAGACCACTAGCCAGATTAATAAAAAAGAAAAGAGAAAACAATCAAATAGATGCAATAAAAAATGATAAAAGGGATATCACCACAGAAATACAAACCACCATCAGACATTACTACAAACAACTCTATGCACATAAACCAAGAAACCAGGAAGAAATGGATAAATTCCTGGACACTTGCACTCTCCCAAGCCTAAACCAGGAAGAAGTCGAAAGCCTGAATAGACCAATTACAAGGGCTGAAGTTGAGGCTGCAATTAACAGCCTACCAACCAAAAAATGCCCAGGTCCAGATGGGTTCACAGTTGAATTCTACCAGACATACAAAGAGGAGCTGGTACCATTCCTTCTGAAACTATTCCAAACAATACAAAAAGAGGGAATCCTTCTCACATCATTTTAGGAGACCAACATCATCCTGATACCAAAACCCCACAGAGACTCAAAAAGAAAAGATAACTTCAGGACAATATCCATAATAAACATAGATGCAAAAATCTTCAATAAAATACTGGCAAACTGATTGCAACAGCACATCAAAAGCTTATCCATCACGATAAAGTAGCCTTCATCCCAGGGATGCAAGGCTGGTTCAACGCACGTAAGTCTATAAACATAATTCACCACATAAAGAAAACCAAAGACAAAAAACACATGATTATCTCAATAGATGCAGAGAAGGCCTTTGACAAAATTCAACAGCCCTTTATGCTAAAAACTCTCAATAAACTACGTATCGATGGAACGTATCTCAAAATAATAAAACCTGTTTACGACAAACCAACAACCAATTATACTGAATGGGCAAAAACTAAAAGCATTCCCTTCGAAATCTGGCACTAGACAAGGATGCCCTCTCTTACCACTCCTATTCAATATAGTATTGCAAGTTCTAGCCAGAGCAATCAGGCAAGAAAAAGAAATAAAGCGTATTCAAATAGGAAAGGAGGAAGTCAAACTGTCTCTATTTGCAGACGAGACGATTGTATATCTAGAAGACCCCGTCGTCTCAGCCCAAAAGCTCCTGAAACTGATGAGCAACTTCAGCAAAGTCTCAGGATACAAAATCAATGTGCAAAAATCACAAGCATTCCTACACACCAATAACAGACTTAAAGAGAGCCAAATCAAGAATGAACTGCCATTCACAATTGCTACAAAGAGAATAAAATACCTAGGCATACAACTAACAAAGAATGTAAAGGACCTCTTCAAGGAGAACTACAAACCACTGCTCAATGAAAAAAGAGAGGACACAAACAGATGGAGAAACATTCCATAATCATGGTTAGGAAGAATCAGTATCATGAAAATGGCCATACTGCCCAAAGTAATTTACAGATTCAACGTTATCCCCATCAAGCTACCAATGACCTTCTTCACAGAACTGGAAAAAAACACCTTAAACTTCATATGGAACCAAAAGAGAGCCCTCATAGCCAAGTAAATTTTAAGTGAAAAGAACAAAGCTGGAGGCATCAAACTACCTGACTTCAAACTATACTACAAGGCTACAGTAATCAAAACAGCATGGTACTGGTACCAAAACAGAGATATAGAACTATGGAACAGAACAGAGGCCTCAAAGGCAACACCACACATCTACAACCATCTGATCTCTGACAAACCTCACAAAAACAAGCAATGGGGAAAGGATTCCCTGTTTAATAAATGGTGTTGGGAAAACTGGCTAGCCATGTGCAGAAACCTGAAACTGGACTCCTTCCTGACACCTTACACTAAAATTAACTCCAGATGGATTAAAGACTTAAACATAAGACCTAACACCATAAAAACTCTAGAAGACCTAGGCAAACCATTCAGGACATAGGCATAGGCAAGGACTTCATGACTAAAACACCAAAAGCATTGGCAACAAAAGCCAAAATAGACAAATGGGACCTAATTAAACTCCAGAGCTTCTGCACAGCAAAAGAAACAATCATTAGAGTGAATCAGCAATCAACAGAATGGGAAAAAAGTTTTGCAATCTACCCATTTGACAAACGGCTAATATCCAGAATGTATAAAGAACTGAAACAGATTTAAAAGAAAAAAAAAAGTCCATTCAAAAGTGGGCAAAGGATATGAACAGACACTTTTCAAAAGAAGACATATATGAGACCAACAAGCTTATGAAAAAATGGTCATCATCACTGGTCATTAGAGAAATGCAAATCAAAACTACATTGAGATACCATCTCACACCAGTTAGAATGGCAATAATTAAAAGAACTGGAGACAACAGACACTGGAGAGGAAGTGGAGAAATAGGAACATTTTACACTGTTGGTGGGAGTATAAGTTAGTTCAACCATTGTGGAAGACAATGTGGTGATTCCTCAAGGACCTAGAAATTGAAATACCATTTGACCCAGCCATTCCATTACTAGGTTTATATCCAAAGGATTATAAATCATTCTGTTATAAGGACACATGCACACAAATGTTCATTGCATCACTGTTTAAAATAGTAAAGACTTGGAACCAACCCAAATGCCCATCAATAATAGACTGGACAGGGAAAATGTGGCACATATACATCATGGAATACTATGCAGCCATTAAAAAAAACAATGAGTTCATAACCTTTGTAGGGACATGGATGAAACTGGAAACCATCATTCTCAGCAAACTTACATAAGAACAGAAAATCAAACACACATGTTCTCACTCATAGGCGGGTGGTGAACAATGAGAACACATGGACACAGGGAAGGGAGCATCACACATTGGGGTCTGTGGGGGAGAAACAGGGGAAGGACAGCAGTGGGGTGGTGAGGTGGGGTGGGATAACATGGGGAGAAATGCCAGATATAGGTGATGGAGAGGAAGGCAGCAAACCACCTTGCCATGTATGTACGTATGCAACAATCTTGCACGTTCTTCACATGCATCCCAAAACGTAAAACACAGTAATATATACATATATATTTTATATATATATAATATATATATATTATTTATATATTATATAATATAAACTAATAATATATATATTTTATATATATATTTTATATATATATATATTTTATATATATATATTTTATATATATATATATAAACTAAAAAAATAAAAGCTTTATGGAGGTATAATTTACCCACCATAAAATTCACCTTTCACATAAATAAATAAATAAATAAAAGAAATCTTATCTAAGCACATTATTACCAGGTAGCTAAGCCAAAATTGGAAGACTTATTCTTGATTCTATTTGTAATTATTAGCAATCAATTCCACTAAATTTTACCATTATTTACCAAAATGATGCAAATTCACTCCCTCTTTTATTACTCTCAGTTTTTCTGGGGACTCCCAATATTTTCTCCATATCAAGCTTTCAGATCCAACTTTACATTCTTAAACAAGCGGCTGCTCTACCCAGTCAATGCAGCATTTGAATGGCAACCAATACTGATTCCATGAAATTGGTAAAAGCCAGTAAAGTCATCCAGGGAGAAATAATCTTATGTCAAGAGCATACCAAGGCCTGACTGTAAGTCTTTAGTGCTATAGAATGGATGTTTGATCCTCCAAACTTCATACCAAAATTTGATCCACAGTGTTTGAGGCACGGCCTAATGAAGGTGTTTGGTCATGAGGTCAGATCCATCATAAATATTAGATTAATGATAATTAATCTAATTATCATTAGATAATTATCATTATCCTTAAGAGTGAGTGAGTTGTCCTATCAGCTTCCTTGGAAACTAAAGTTATAAAGAGCTCAGTATCTCTCTGTCCTCTCTCTTACCTCCTTTCTCACCATGTGATCTCTGCATATGCTGGCTTTCTTTCCCCTTCTGCCATGAGTAGAAGCACCCTGAGGACCTCACCAGAAGCAGATGCTGGCACCATGCTTCTTGTACCGCCTGCAGAACCATCAGGCAAGTTAACCTCTTTTCTTTGTAAATTACCCAGCCTCAAGTATTGTTTTATAAAAATACCAAACAAACTAAGTCAATCAGCTAAACTTAGTGGTCTGAGGATCAAGAAGATCAAGGAGAGGTAATATCTGTTATAACTCTACATTTTAAACAACACACTCGTGACACCTATGTACTCTCAGTAGTTACAAAATCATCGCAAATTCTATTCATTTGTTTTCAACACACTCCTATCTTGGAGCCCAGCCCCTAAGCTTGTCTCACTTTCACAGCTCTAAAAGAAATAAATTTAAACATTCTTAGCTGAGAAAAATAAATCATTCCAATTTACAGAAATTTTAAACAGTTTTGAGTGTAAATGTTGTTCATAACACAGAAGGCAAAGTCTTTTTAAAATTATCCGAATAAAGTTAGGTAATTTTTGTTGTAGAATGTCACCATACTTTTTCATAATAAGTTATTCCTCAGCCCAGTACCAGAAGATTATAACATTCATTAAAATCTCAAGTGTGCAGAGTTACATTCCAGAAAGGACTCCTTATGTTTAAGAGTGTGTGGTGGCTAATTTTATGTGTCAACTTGATTGTGCTGAGGAATATCCAGATAATTGATGAAAACATTATTTGAGTGTGTTTGCAAGGGTATTTCTGTAAGACATTACAATTTGAGTCAGCAGACTGAGTAAAGAAGATCCATCCACTATCACTATTCTGGATGGGCATCATCTAATCTGTGACAACTTGGCCAGAATAGAACAAAAGGTGAAGAAAGGGCAAATTCACTCTCTCTCTCTTCTTGAGCTAGTGCATCCATCTTTTCCTGTATAAGAGAGTATCAGGACTCCAGGTTCTGGGGCCTTTGGTATTAGGGACTTATACTACTAGTCCTTTTACCCACTGGGTTCTCAGGTCTTTGACCTCAGTCTAAATTATATCACCGACTCTCTTAGTTCTCTAGCTTGAAGACAGCATATTGTGGGACATCTTAGCCTCCATAATTTTGTAAATAGGTTTCCATAATAAATTTCCTCATAAACGTGTGTGTGTGTGTGTGTGTGTGTGTGTGTAGATATATCTCCCATTGGTTATGCCTCAGAATAATCCTGAATAATGCAATTATTCAGCAAAATTTTCATAATTGTTACACAAAATATACTTCTCTCTTTTTAAATTCTGAATCACTCCTTTGTCCACTTCCCTAAGAGAAAAAAGGACAAATTCTCTTCTATTTCCCAAGGTTAACCTGTACATCTGCCCTAAATACTATACTCTGCCACTTCCTCTGAGATAGTTGATCCTGAATAATGCATCTTTTTCTTTACGAGTTCCTACCATGTTTTAAAATATATTAGATTTGTTCTACAAGAAAAAAAATTTTAAATCTTTTGATGGTTGCTTCTTCATGCTAACAACCAGTTTCTCTCCAATTACTTAAACTTCTTAAACATACTTTGTTAACCCTTCAGTGTCCCAAGACTCACTTGCTTTTCCACTTCCCTGTAATCTGTTTCTCTCTGCACAAGTAAAATTGCTGCTTTAAAGTTCAATGATGACTTTTTAAACATAAACGTCGACAGATTTTTTAAATATATAAATTATTGTTGCTCTCTCTGTAGAACTGTATGTTGGCCAGAGTATAAGGTTTTAGGTATATCAAAAAGTTACTTGTTCTTCATTGAAACTCTAATCAACTCTTAGCTCAATAACTCTTTTGGTTTTATTTGTCCCATCCCAAAACCATCTAATGATTCTTACCAAAGACTGTACAACATACCCACTTGAGGATATTTTTTAATATAACTGTTCCTATGCCTCACCAAAGCCAGTTAAATCAGGATTACTTATGACAAGATTGGAAATGATAAATAAATATGTATACTGCATGAATGGAAGAAGTGTAGGATAAGAATTGCAGGAATATTATCAAGAGAAAACAGAAAGATTTGAAAGAAAAGCAGAATGTAAAATTGTTAGATAAGTGGTTCCCCAAAAGAATTACATATTAATCTCACCCAGGGAGTGTTTTTATCCTGAGTCAATAACTATTGGTTTTATTTGTCCCATCTCATCTATTGATTAGGACAGATGAGTTTGGGATGGGACAAATAAAACCAAGAAAGAGTTATTGAGCTAAGAAGTGATTAGAGTTTCAACAAAGAAAAAAATATAATTTATATGATAAATATATATATTGCATGAATGAAGTATAGAATGAGAATTGTAGGAATATTATCAATAGAAAACAAAAAGATTTGAAGACAAAGCAGAATGTAAAATTTTTGGATAAGAGGTTCCCCATGCCTCACCAAGACCAGCTAAATCAGAATTCCTTATGACAAGATTTGGGTGTGTTATCATTTGGTATCATAACTGCTAGGAATTGATTTTTTTTTTAATTACTTTGAAAGCTCCCCTGAGCAATTTTAATATGCAATTATTTGGGGAACCTCTTATCCAAAAATTTTACATTCTGCTTTGTCTTCAAATCTTTCTGTTTTCTATTGATAATATTCCTACAATTCTCATTCTATACTTCATTCATGCAATATATATATTTATTTATCATTTGATAGGTACTAATAGATGTATGCTATGTACTAGGTACTTAGAGTATCAAGATCAAATATGGCTCATAGCCCAATGGATAACTGGGTGATAGAGGTTAGAAGTACAGACGCTTAGAAGATAGGAAATGAAAAGTTACAAAAACTTAACTAAAGGATACATTTACTTTTCTCTGATAAAAGACAAATTTCACAGGATAAAACCAGTTCATTAGTAGACTCATCCTCCTTTGTGAGCCATTGAGTGTAAAGGATAAAGGAGAAGAAATTAAAGATAAACAGGTTTAGAGTGTGTATGAATGACTAACAGATTTTAATGCCTTTAATCAACGTATCACAGGAAGAAAGGGAAATTAATTAATTCACCTGGATGTACTCAGTAGCTCAGATGCCAATAAAAAATCTAAATGTAGATATGCATTATGCCATTGTAAATGTAAATATGAAGTTAAAAAATTGTAGATTTGAGCCCCTTATTTCTTCACAGAGCTCATGACCTTTCTCCTTGTTTTCTCCATCTAAAGCACATCAACCCTCTTTCTTATTTGACTGTGTCATACTGTTGTCTCTGCACAGAACTCTCTGCTGTCTCTTAACCTAGCCAATTCCTCCTCACCTTTTTTGTTCCAACTTTGTTTCTTCCAAATACTCACAGTACAAAGGTACCCCAATTATGCCCTCTCATATTATAGACTTCTGTTCATTATCTCTTATTATAAATGTAATTATCTAATTATGTAACCATTTGTTTAATCTGTCTCCATACGGACAGCTATATGCTATGTGACAGTGACCAGGGGTCATACCTTCTCACTATCTTCCACCCTTTTTCTCACCATTCACAAAAGCAGATCATAGATTTTTGAACATATAAGGAAATCAAGAAATGTTAATTAAATAAATGAATTAAGAAAGAAAAAAACAAAAAGATTGTTTGTTACATTGCATAGAATGCAGGTACAGGTATGTTTACTTTTCATTGCTATTGCTGTTATTTTGAGATGGAGGAGACTTGAGAGTATTTTATACCTTCTATATTATATTCAGTGAGAAGTCTTTCAATCTGTCATCTCCCTATGTGACCACTCTCAAGTTTACTATTAGTCCTCAAATAAAACATATTCAAAATTTAACTCATCTTCTCCCTACAAAACTTACATTACACTTTTAAAATTCTTTCAATGGCACCAGCATACTACCGTATCTTCACACTTAGGACCTTTCAAATCTATCTCAACCTTCTATTACCCAAATTATCCCCCTGATTTCAGTCCATGGCCCTGCATGTTCTAAATTATTTTAGTAATTTAATTTCTTGTTTTATTTTTCTTCCATTCTCTTCAATTTATTTCTTATGACTTTGCCAGATTAATTGTTCTGCAATACTATTTCTTAAACATGTATTAAGTTTCTTCCTTTATGGGCCCTTTCACATTAATCCCACTGATGTCCAAATATCAGTTGATAGCAAACTTGGAAACTCTGCCTTATCCCTGTGTAATATTTTATCTCTCTCTCATCTCTACCTCTATCTTTACCTCTGTCTCTGTTTCTCTGTCTTTGTCTCTGCCTCTACCTCGATTTATCTCTCTCAGCTAGTTATCTCATTTTGTGTGCTACTGAGGGATTAAAAACCACTCAAAGTATATTCCTCATGTCATTAATAGCAAACATAAAAAGCTATCATAATTTTCATCTTTCATCCCCATCTTAGACTGAAGAATGAGTCCTCTTTTTAAGAGCTAAACCCCTCCATTTTTTGCTCTGGATATCATTTTTTTCTGTCTTTTCAGGAACTATTTCCCTTCTGTTATTATTTTCATTTACATTATTAGGTTTTCCTTCTTTCCTAAGTTGTTTGCATTAATGAAAGACTGTATTCTTTTCCCTTTAATCTTAAAAATATATGTATAAAATATTCCAGCTACCACCCACTTACTTTCTAGCTAAACCTCAAAAGACCCATCTGTCTTATGTACACTTTCTCTTCTTCCTCCTCTACATTTTACTCTTCAATCTACTGCCATCTGGCACTGCCCCCACTTCACCAAAGCTTATGTAAAGTTTATGTCACTTATCTCAAAGAACCTCTACATTACCATAGGAAAATGGACGTTTTTCTAATATTACTATACTTTTCTGCAATATTCATGACAGTTGATTGCCTCTTTCTACTTGAAACATTTATCTTTCTCAGCTGTTGTAACACACTGTCTCATGATTTTTTTCAACCTCACTGTCACCTTTTTTAATGTTTTTCTTTTTTCATTGACTCTTCTACACAACCACTAAATGGTGCTTTTAATTAGAACTAGATCCTATGTCTCTTCCGTTTTTCTCCTCATACTGTCTCATGCCTTTATCTTCTTCTTGTTAGTGATTTCTAATGCCTTTAATTCAGCCTTGTCTTCTGAAGTTCAGGCTAGGAAGTATATTCCACCACTATACTTGCCATTTCTATTTGATACTGCTTAGGCAATCTCAGACTTAACATGGCCAAAATCAAATTCCTAGTCAAATTCTTCACAAATATCTGCCCGCCCACCCCACCATTCTTCACCATTAAAATAAACTGCATAATTACCCAATCTATTCAAGCTATAATCTTTAGAATGTCTCTTTTTCTCTCAAAACATAAAAATCTAATATATTAAAATTTCTTGCTGAATCTATATCAAAAACATGTCTCCATGCATCCACAACTATTCATCATCATAGCCTCCAGCTTGGTCCAAGTTATTACCACCTCTTCTTAAATGTAGCAAATATTTCACAATTTGTTTCTCTACGTTCAATACTTCTTGTACCCAATGTGTTATCCACATGGCAATCAGCAAAATATGTATGTCTTATTGCAAATCTCATACTTAAAACAAAATCTTTAATGTCTTACCTTAGCATTTAGAATAAATCGTCAATGGCTTATTATGACTTTCAGCATCCCACATGATTTTCCCAGTCCCACGTGACATTCCAGTTAACACCTGGAGTAAATGATAGATTTGTTTACAGTGAGGTCTTGCCACTCTCCCCTTCATTCACCAACCTCCAACCTCACTGACCTTCTGTTAATTTCTCAAGAATACTAAGTAGTTCCTCTTCTTACATTTTTGAGTTTTCTCTCCCTGAAATATTCCCATTCTTTGGTCTTCTAAACTTATACTATCTAAAACACTATTTATCACCATTTGAAATCAGCCACATTCATCTGTCAATCATTATTATGTTTCTTCCATTAAATCTGTATTCCAAAAAGGCAGGATCAACAACGAACTGATGCATGTATAGTATCTGATATGGTTTGGCTGTATCCCCACCCAGATCTCATCTTGAATTGTAACTTCCACAAGTTATGGGAAGAACCTGGTAGGAGATAACTGAACCATAGGGATGGGTCATTCCCAAGCTGTTCTCATAATGATGAACATGTTTCATGAGATCTGATGGTTTTAAAAAAAAGGGAGTTTTCCCGCACAAGCTCTCTTTGTCTGCTGCCATCCATGTAAGAAATGACTTGCTCCTCCCTGCCTTCCACCATGATTGTGAGGCCTCCCCAACCATAAAGAACTGTAAGTCCATTAAACCCTTTTTCTGTATAAATTATCCAGTCTTGGCGTATCTTTATTAACAGCATGAAAACAGACTAATACAGTAAATTGGTATCAAGACTGGAGTGCTGCTAAAAAGAAATGCAAAAATGTGGACGCGACTTTGGAACTTGGTAGCAGGTAGAGGTTGGAACAGTTTAGAGGGCTCAGAAGAAGACAGACAAATGTGGGAAAGTTTGGAACATTCTAGAGACTTATTGAATGGCTTTGACAAAAATGCTGATAGTGACATGAACAATAAGGTCCCATCTGAGATGGTCTCAGATGGAACTTGTTATCTGGAATAAAAGTGGCTCTTGTTATGTTTTATCAAAGAGACTGGTGGCATTTTGGCCCTTCCCTAGAAATTTTTGGAACTTTGAACTTGAGAGAGATAATTTACAATATCTGGCAGGAGAAATTTCGAAGCAACAAAGCATTCAAGATGTGAATTGAGTGCTGTTAAAGGCATTCAGTTTAATAAGCAAAGAAGAGAATAAAAGTTTCCCTGCGCAAGCTCTATTTATTTGCCTGCTGCCATCATGTAAAATGTGACTTGCTCCTCCTTGCCTTCTACCATACTTGTGAGGCCTCCCCAGCCATGTGGAAATGTAAGTCCATTAAACTCTTTTTCTGTATAAATTACCTACTCTCAAGTATGTGTTTAATAGCAGCACGAAAACAGACTAATACGGTATCCATGAACCAAACGTTTTTCAACTGTCAATTAGTGACACTAAATTAAGGTATAAATCACTAAATACTTCCTTCCAAAGTCATTTGAACATAAAAACTAGGATAATACATAAACATTTATATTTTAGAGTAAAACAAACTACTGAATACTTTCTAGAGTGAAATTTTGCCACAAAACTCTATAGATACTGTAATATTAGAATGTTATTTTGAGGAAAGGAAAAAACATAATGATAGAAAAAATATCTTCCAAGTTTTATACCACTGACATTGAAAGCGGTGTTTTTATGAGCTACTGCTACAAAAAATAATGTAGTTCTCAGCATTATCTAATCCAAATATTAACACCTGGAATAACTGATGAATGTATTTAAATAATAAGATGTGGTGACATTTTAATGATTCAGCAGGGTATTATAGTTCCTCTACAACAGAGAATAGTCATTGTGTTCATCTCTTTTTTGCTTATTTTTATACGGTTTTCATACAAATGAATACAATGAAAATAAAATAATTTCAAAACACTTGACACATACATAACAAAGGTGCCCTCAAGTATTTCCATCAATTTTTAGCATCTCATTATATTAATTTATAGCGGAACAGTGGCTTCTAAGTTTATTATGCAAAATAAATTTTAATAATTGCACCAGAAACATATTCCTTTATAAAATGAAGATTTATTGTGTTAAATCTGTCATTCCAAGTTGCCCAGGAAAGTACATGTCATAATGAAGATGCCAAGATCTTTCAAACCAGTATTGGCAAATGCAGTGCATTGGACAACTTTAGTGTTGAATTGAAGATGTTTCAGAGTTATTTTTCTTTTTTCTTTTAAAAAAATACATGTTTCTTAAAATAACTGAAAATTTAATGAAAAGATAGAATAAAACAGATAACTTTATATACTTTACACAGGTTTATGAATTATTAACATCTTGTTATATATTAACATTCTCTATATATCTATATCTATATTTAGATCTATGTATATATAATTACTCTTTATGGACTATTTAAGTATTTAACTGCATTCACTATGTCGATTTACCATTTAATAACTTAAGGAATTTTTCCAACAACAAGAATGGGAATTTTCAGTACCAGTCAAAGTGGAATAAGATAACAAGGGCCTGTTCACAACTATAAATTCTGAAATGAATAAACAGGTCAACTACCTGAGGACTCTGACAAGGTAAATGACAACCGAAAGGTAAAGGGTGAATTTAAAACTTGAAGAATGACTAGCACCAGCATATTTCCTAAGTTGTTTGTTTTGCTTTCATTTTGTTTTGTTTTCCCTATTTATTTCTAAGCCTTTGCCCAAGAAAGACCTAGTAGCTCAGGTTATGAAACTATACACTGAATGCTGACAGCAAAAAGCATTGACATAAATAATTTTCTAGCCTTGAGGCCAGGAAAAGTGTGGATGATGGGGTGAATTTTTTTTTTTTCCTTTTCTTCTTTGATGGCGGGGAGTGGCTTCCAGCCCTGCTGCAAAGCAAACCCTGTTGCAGAGATGAATGAGGATACAGTAGCAGAGGTGGAGTCACAGGTATATAAAATTTCAATGTAAAACCTGTGTCTTTGTCTAGATGAACGAAGAAAAGGAGTGACTGCCGTCTAAAGAGTACATGGCTGAAATTTCTAATTTTTTTTCTCTCTTTTCCCTCACAACTTTGTCTTGTAACAAAAACAGTATGGTACTGGTACCAAAACAGATATATAGACCAATGGAACAGAAAAGAGCCCTCAGAAATAACACCACACATCTACAACCATTTGATCTTTGACAAACCTGACAAAAACAAGCAATGGGGAAAAGATTCCTATTCAATAAATGGTGTTGGGAAAACTGGCTAGCCATATGCAGAAAGCTGAAGCTAGAACCCTTCCTTACACCTTATACCAAAATTAACTCAAGATAGATTAAAGACTTAAATGTAAAACCTAAAACCATAAAATCCCTAGAATAAAACTAGACAATTCCATTCAGTACATTGGCATGGGCAAAGACTTCATCACTAAAACAGCAAAAGCAATGGCAACAAAAGCAAAAATAGAGAAATGGGATCTAATTAAACTAAAGAGCTTCTGCACAGCAAAAGAGACTATTATCAGAGTAAACCTACAGAATGGGAGAAAATTTTTGCAATCTATCCATCTGACAAAGGACTAATATCCAAAATCTACAAAGAACTTAAACAAATTTAAAAGAAAAAAAAATTTAAAAACCCATCAAAAAGTAGGCTTTGACCCAGCAATCCCATTACTGGTTATATACCCAAAGGATTATAAATGATTCTACTATAAAGATGCATGCACATGTATGTTTATTATGATACTGTTCACAATAAAAAAGACTTGGAGCCAACCCAAATGCCTATCAATGATAGGCTTGATAAAGAAAATGTGGCACATATATACCACGGAATACTAAGCAGCCATAAAAAAGGATGAGTTCCTGTCCTTTGCAGGGACATGGATGAAGCTGGAAACCATCATTCTCAGCCAACTAGCACAAGAACAGAAAACCAAATACCACATGTTCTCACTCATAAGTGGGAGATGAACAATGAGAAAGCACAGACACAGGGAGGGGAATAGCATATACTGGGGCCTGTTGGGGGGGTGGGAGGCTAGGGGAGAGATAACAGTAGGAGAAATACCTAATATAGATGATGGTTTGATGGGTGCAACAGACCACCATGGCACGTATATACCTATGTAACAAACCTGCACATTCTGTACATGTACCCCAGAACTTAAAGTATTTAAAAAATTGTAAAAAAAAAGTGGAGTGAACAAAAAAAAAAAAAAAAAAAAAAAAAAAAAAAAAAAAAAAAAAAAAAAATCCCCAAAAAAAAAAAAAAAAAAAAAAAAAAAGATGCAGAAAAGGATTTCAACGTTCCTTCACGTTAAAAACTCTCAATAAACTACGTGTTAATGAAACATACCTCAAAATATTCAGAGCCAAATGTATAGCCAACATCATACTGAATTGGTAAAAGCTGGAAGCATTCCACTTGAAAATTGGCACAAGATGAGGATGCCCTCTCTCATCATGTCTATTCAACAAGTTCTGGCCAGGACAATCAGGCAAGAGAAGGAAATAAAACGTATTTAAATAGGAAGAGAGAAAGTCAAACTATCTTTGTTGGCAGATGAGATGATTTTGTATCAGAAAACCCCATCATCTCAGCTCCAAAGCTTCTTAAGCTGATAAGCAACCTTCAGCAAAGTCTCAGGATATAAAATCAATGTGCAAAAATGGCTAGCATTCCTATATACCAACAACAGACAAGCCAAGGACCATATCACGATTGAACACCTGTTCACAATAGCCACAAAAGGAATAAAATACCTAGAAACACAGCTAACTAGGAATGCAAAAGATCTTTACAAGGATAACTATAAACCATTGCTCAAAGAAAGCAGAGATGCACATAGAAATGGAAAAACATTTCATGCTCATAGATATGAAGAATTAATATCATTAAAATGGCCATACTACCCTAAGTAATTTATACATTCAATGGTATTCCCATTAAACTACCATTGACATTCTTCACAGAACTAGAAATAAAACTATTTAAAAACTCGTATGGAACCAAAAAGAGCCCTAACAGCCAAGACACTGCAATTCTAAGCAAAAGGAACATAGCTGGAGGTATCAAGCTATCTGACTTCAAACTATACTTCTTGGCTGCAGTAACCAAAACAGCATGATACTGGTACAATAGCAGACACATAGACCAATGGAACAGAATAGAGAATCCAGAAATTAGACCACACACCTATAACTATCTGATCTACAACAAACCTGACAAAACAAGCAATGGGGAAAGGATACCCTATTCAATTAATGGTGCTGGGATAATTTGCTTGCCACATGTAGAAGATTGAAACTAGACCCCTTCCTTATGCCATATACAAAAAATAACTCAAGATGAATTCAAGACTTAAATGTAAAAACCAAAAAGTGTAAATGATGCAGGATTTTCCTCAGCCCCTTCATCAGACTTGTAAAATGGTGCCCTGTTTACTTGGCACTCAATACTCAACCCTTTACAGAAGAAAGCACGTGAGCAAGTGAGTAAGGGATCCAGCTTGCTGCCAGAAGAAGGAAGTTTTATGCAGGGCCTGTGGCAGTTCCCCAGTAGAGGTGCCTGTGACCCTGAAGCCCCAGAGAACATGTCACTTGGCTCCTAGACTCATTGTGTGAGGTAGCTATTTTCTACCAGCAAGGGCAAAGGGCCAGCGTGGCATCCTTTTTTGGGTACCCATAGCCAGTGGGTCCCAAGCTCTTGTCTGACATCCAAGAAGAATGAGGTCATGTGGACACTTGAAGGATGATGAAGGCAGAGAATTTTATTTAGCAATGGAAGTGGCTCTCAGCAGAGAGGAGAGCTGAAGAGGGGACAGGATGGGCAGGTAGTCTTCCCCTGAAGTCCTGCCAGCTCTTCCCTGAAGTCAAGCCATCTCTCTGAAGTCAAGTCGCCCTTTCCATCCCAAAGTACAGCCATCTCTCTAAAGTCAAGTTGCCTCTCTCCGGTTAAGCTGCCTCTCTCTCCTCTACTGACTGAGCCGGGGGTCTTTATAGGCACACGATGGGGGAGCAAGTCTGGCAATAGGTAGTTTAGGAAAAGGCAACATTCAACTAGCAAAAAGACATTATTCAGAAAGAACCAATCAGGAGACAGTGGGCAAGCAAAATAGAAGTCTCACTTTGGGCCGTGGGTTTCAGGCTTTTCAGCCTGAAGGTGGGGTTTCACCAAGGATGTGCCCCTGTGAACCTCCTGCCTCTATCATAGAAACTATAGAAATCAAAGTGGGCAATATCATTCAAAATATAGGAATGGGAAAAGATTTCATGGCAAGGACACTAAAAGCAATGGAAACAACAGCAAAAATTGACAAATAAAATCTAATTAAACTAAAGTGCTTCTGCACAGCAAAGGAAACTATCAACAGAATAAACAACAACAACAACAACAAACACTTTGAGAAAATTGAAATCTTTCCAAGTTTGGTGAAAGATATAAATAAGTGATTTGAGAAATTCATCAAATCAAAATAAAATAAACTCCATGAAAACTACGTCCAGGTATATCACAAATTAAACTACTGAAAATAAAAGCTAAAGAAAAAAATCTTAATTCAATATATATAAAAGAAAATGGAATATCAATGGGACAACTGTGAAGGCTAGTAGATCATGTGAGAAACATCTTTAAAACAACCCAGAATTCTTCATTCAGCAAAACATTTTGCAGTAATGAAGTACATATGTATGCATATGCGTGTGTGTGTGTGTGTGTGTGTGTGTATCTTTAGATTAAGGAAAACCAAGAGAACTTGTTGCCAGCAGTCCTGCTCTAAAACACTGCTAAAGAAAGTTCTTCAGGCTGAAGGCAAATGAAACTAGAGACCCAGCACAGTGGCTCACAATTGTAATCCCAGCACTTTGGGAAGCCAAGGCAGGCAGATCACCTGAGGTTGGGAGTTCGAGATCAGCCAGTCCAACATGGTGAAACCCTGTCTCTGCTAAAAATACAAAAATTAGCCAGGTGTGGTGGCACTCATCTGTAAACCCAGCTACTTGGGAGGTTGAGGCATGAGAATTGCTTGAACCTGGGAGGCGGAGGTTGCAGTGAACTGAGATCACACCACTGCACTCCAGCCTGGATGACAGAGTGAGAGTCAGTCTCAAAAAANAAAAAAAAAAAAAAAAAAAAAAAAAAGAAAGGAAAGAAAAAAGAAAAGAAAAGCAAAAAAACTAGTGGTAAACTTTAAACTTCAAAAATAAAAGATATATAATAAATACGTGGGTAAAATTTTTTTAAATATTTTTTCATTTTACGTTTTAAAAATATGTTATGACAACTAAAATGAAAACTTACACCATTTTTACTGTGATTTTCTGTGTAGATAAATACATAAATCTATAACATAAGGAAGAGAGCAAAGAAAGCTACAAATAAGAGTATTTGTATAGCAACACTAATGTTGCAAATTCAGGAAAATTAAGATTGTTAAAATGATTTAATTTAATTTACAGTTTATTGTGATAAGTAATAAAATTAGAATATAATTTATTTTATGGCACTTTTCCCTATAGGACAGTATCTAGTTTGGGATTACATGTTGCATTTAGACGTGTTTCTTTAATCTCCTGTAATCTGGAAGAATGCCTTTGCCTTTCTTTGTATTTCATAACATTACCAGCTTAAAAGATACTGGGTAATTATTTTATAGGATATTTCTGCTTTGTTTTGCCTGATGTCTCTTCATCATCAGATTCAAGTTATGTATTCCCACCTCTAGGTATACTATGTAAAAGGCATTTTGATCTTTAGAGGATGTCCCATTAGGAGGAACATGGCATCTGCGTACCCTTTATCGGTAATGTTAATTTTGATCACAAGGTCAGAATTTTCTCTAGTTTCTTCAGTGAATAGCTACTACTTTTTGCTTTGCAACAAAGAAGCATTCTATGGGTAGACACTGAAATTATGCAGATATCCTAATAGCGATCAAATTTTGCCCCCATAGATTTAATAATGATTCACAATTCTTGAAATGTTTAAAATGCTAATTGGAAAATAATAATTCTCCCACTCTGTTACTCCCTGTATATTTATCAATCTCTTTCTTTCTATAAGAGATACTTATTTAAACTACATATCTAATAGCCTCCTATTTTATTCAAAAAGTTACAATTTCATTTGATATTCAAAGTGAACCAAAATTGGTCACTGGGTATCTCGGTAATCTTTCTCCTGTGTCCCCTTCAATTTTTTTTTAACACTACTTATTTTTTGGCATAACAATAAATTCTAAGCTCATCTCGGACCTTTTCTGCCCCAGGCAATAGAATTAGCCATTTTTCCAAGGAGCTCTAGTCCCTTATAGTGGGAAATGGTATTTATAAACCAAAATTCCAGAAGCAAGGTATACTTACTGCTACTAGATTATCATCACTTTTAGGTCGTTTAGTGGACAGAGATAAGATATAGGTACAGAATTTTAGTTTAATTTCCCTAACTTGAGTCAAATTGTTTCCCTAATATTTCCCTAATTAGTCAAAGTTTTATTGTCCAGCAGTTATTTAAATTAGTTATTTTCTTTACTGGTTCATTGTGGTTGTTACTAATTTACAATAATAGTTGGGTTCTTTTCCTTCTGTTTGTAGTTCATTTTAAAATTCTTTTTATCTTTGTTTATTTAATTTTGAATGATTAGAATATGAATGTGCTTCCAAACTAATAAAAAAAATGTATACTCAGAGAAGTGTTATTCTATCCCCCATCTCACTCCTTTTCCTCTAGCCTGACACCATAACTCACAAATTTCACAGGATTCTAGTTATCCATCCTGTGTTCTTCTCTAACAAAAATCAGCAAATTCATGTAGGTTTTCTTATTCCTTCATCTTTCTTACACAGTGGAAAAATACTTTACTTTTCTAACATATTACATATTATAAAATATATCACAATACTTATGTAAATAAATTCAATCGGTTTATAGATATCCTTTTCATTTTTGTCACAGCTGAACAGTATCTACTTAGTTGTGTGCACCACACCTAATTTAATCATGTCTCTGTATTTGAACATTTAAATTAACATTTTGTAATTACAAATAATTTTTAATGAATAACATTGACACAAACTATGTTTGTATGGTTGGAGGTGTGTATGTTCAGAGTTAATTCCCAAAATGTAGATTGGTGAGTCAAAGGATAAATACATATGTAGAATTTTAGGCTTTGCCAAATTTCCCTCTATAGCAGTTGTATCATTTACTCTCACCAACTTCCTGAGAGTTTCACCAACATATCCATAGCAAAATACACTGTCAAGCTTTTGAATTTTGTCCAGTATTTCAGTTATCTTATGAGTGAAGTTGACATCGTTCATATATTTAAATATTTTAAAATTCTGTGTGTCTACAGATGCATATAAGTTTCTTCATGCCATCTGCCCATTTTTCTATAAAATTTTTTTCTTCCTCACAATTATTAAAATGTCTTTATATATTGGGAGTATTAACTTCATGTTTGTGTTACATGTTGAAAATATTTTCTTACAGTTTGTCATTTGACTTTTGATTTTGTTTATGATGTGCTTATGATGAAAAGTTTGTGTTTTCCACACAAATTTTAATGACTGTAAAATGTTTATTATAAATATACATTTATTGACATAACTATGTATAAGCATTATACATACTTATGTATATCTAACTATATAAATTATTTATAAACATAAATATGTATAAAGTCTAAAGTAATTATGCTTATTTTTACTGTATCTGAATTTCAATATATAGCTAGAAAGCTATATAGCCCTACACTGTCATAAAGGAATTCACTCAAGTTTACCTCTAGTACTTCAGCAGTTTTATATTATATAATTAGAACTCTGATTTATATGAAATTTATCCTGTGTATGTTTTGAATAAATGGTCTGATTTTATTTTTCAAAATATTTATCTAAGTGTTCCAACATCATTTGCTTCAAAACTGAACTTTGCCCTTAGCTATTTGAGATGTTTCTTTATCATGTACTATATTTGCATACATACTTGGGTTTATTTCTGGAATTGTTTAGTCATGTGCCAAAAATACATATTTTCATTATAAAGACTTTGTAGTATGTTAACATATTGTAAAATATTATTTCTATTCAAAGCTCTACCTTTCCATTGGTGTCTTATCTATTTTTAGCTTTAAGGTATAATTGATAATTTAAGAATATATATATTTCATATGTACAAGTTCAGTTGATATAGGTATGTATTATGAACTACCACAACAAAGATAATTAACATTCATCATTTCACATAGTTTCTTGTGTGTGGATTTGCGTGTGTGTGTGTGTGAATATTTCAGCAAATTTAAAATATACAATATGGTAATATTAATCACAGTCATAGTGTTGTATATTTCTAAAACTTTTGCATATTGCATAACTAAAACTTTATATTCCTTGACTAACAACTTTCCTTTTTCCCCTCCCTTTGCCTCTGGCAACCACCATTCTATTCTCTGTTCCTACTATTTTGACTATTTTATATTTCACATATTAGTGAGAAGATGGAACATTTTCAACCTCTTTTTACCAGACCAGCATCACCCTACCAGACCAGCATCACCCTAAAACCAAAGCCCAACAAACACATCAAAAAAGGAAAAACTACAGGCCATATCCTTAATAAACATAGATTTAAAAATCCTCAATAGGCCGGGCGCGGTGGCTCAAGCCTGTAATCCCAGCACTTTGGGAGGCCGAGGCGGGTGGATCA
>NW_016107678.1:741168-742557 GCF_001604975.1 Cebus imitator | reverse complement strand
ACGTTGAAAGGATCATACAAATTTGATGTCTCAAATATGTAGAAACTAAACAATATACTTGTGAACAACCATTGGATCAAAAAGAAAATCAAAAGGGAATTTAAGAAGTATCTAGCGACAAACAAAATAAGAACACAACATACCAGAAATTATATCCCATAAGCAAAAGGAGTACTTTTGGAGCAAGATGGAACAACAAAATTGCTACCTTTAAAAAGAAGAAATATCTCAAATACACAACCTAGCTTTATATCTTAATAAACTAGGACAAGAAGAACAAACAAATCTCAAAAGTTAGAAGAAAATAAATATTATTTCAGAGAAAAACTAAATCAAATAGTAAAAAGCATAGAAAAAAAACACTTAGTTGTTTTCTGAAAAGATAAAGAAAAATGAGAAATTCTTAGCCAGACTAAGATAAAACACTCAAAATCAGAAATGAAGGAGACACTACAATAGATGCCTCAGAAATAAAAATATTAATAAGAGACTATAATGAAAAATTACATGCCAACAAACTAAATAGCCTAGAAGGAACAAATACATTCCTAGACACATACAATCTGCAAGACTGAATTAAGAAGAAATTGAAAGCCCAAACAGATCAATAACAAATAAGGAGATAGAACGAGTAATCAAAAACTTCCCAACAAAGAAAAGCCCAGGACCAAATGGCTTCATGGGTGAATTTTACCAAATATTCAAAGAAGGATTAGTATCAACCCTTTTGAAATGCTTCCAAAATACACAAGAAACGGGAACATTTCTAAAGTCATTTTATGAGGCCAACATCACTGTGATGCCAAAACCTAGTTATATTTTTGGGTTTATTTTTGCCTGTCAACTTGACTAGCTCCAGAAGAAACTCTATGGTATTTTCATTCATATCACATTAAGTCTATAAATTAACTTAGGGAGAATTTATATCTTGACACTGTTTCGATGTCCTAAAGAGGTATTTTTTGTTCAACACTACTTTTGTAAAATTCCAGAGTATTTGATATTTTCATGTGTTCCAACATTTATGTTAAATTTACTTCTAAGTATTTTCTTGTGTTTGTTGTTATAATGAAACTCTTCGTTTTGTTCAATATTCTATAGACTTGGTTTTTACATCCTTGACAGTTTTGATGAGTGCTGGCTAGGTATTTTGAAGAATGCTCCTCTATGGTAATTTGTTTGATGTTTTCCTTTGTTTAAATTGGAGTTTGGGGAGTTTTTTGAGGAAACGGGAGAGGTCACAAAGATCAAATGTCATTTGTATCACCTCACACTGGATCATATCAACATGAATTGTTATTTATGGCATTAACTTTAATTCCATGGCTGAACTAGTACTGATCTGGATTCTCCACTGTAGGTGACTCTTTTCCTGCCCTTTCTGTCCCC
>NW_016107678.1:737774-741158 GCF_001604975.1 Cebus imitator | reverse complement strand
TTTTTTTTTTTTTTTTTTTTTCATTTTCTATAGTATACTTTTTGAGAGACAATCACTTAAGAAGTGGGGATTTATGTTCCCCCTCCTTTAGGGAAGAGTATCAGCATAAATTCTTTGAAAATATTCAATATAGGAGATTTGTCTGTTTTCCTCTATTTATTTAGTCAATCATTTGCATATGTATCTATGGATTTGTGAATATTTATTTTATACGTTGTGCTATAGTCCAATACTACCTTATTTATCTTGTTACTCAAATTCTTCCAGCTTTGACAATGACAAACTACTTCAGTTTGCTCCTGTGTACTTTTGATATACCCATCATTGTGGGGTTTGATTTTTTTAGTTCACCATAATGTCTGGCTCTACAGGATGCTCTAGACTCATCTTAGAAATTTCTTCCCCAGTCCTAGAGTACCCATTTGTTTAAGAAGCCATGATTTATTTTGTTGGAGAATAGTATTAAAAATTAAGATCTGTGGCTGGGTGCGGTGGCTGACGCCTGTAATCCCAGCACTTTGGGAGGCCGAGGCGGGTGGATCACGAGGTCAAAAGATCGAGACCATCCTGGTCAACATGGTGAAACCCCGTGTCTACTAAAAATACAAAACATTAGCTGGACATGGTGGTGCGTGCCTGTAATCCCAGCTACTCAGGAAGCTGAGGCAGGAGAATTGCCTGAACCCAGGAGGCGGAGGTTGCCGTGAGCCGAGATCGCGCCATTGCACTCCAGCCTGGGTAACAAGAGCGAAACTCTGACTCAAAAAAAAAAAAAAAAAAAAAAATTAAGATCTGTTCCATAAAAACACATTGTCCTTGAAGTTGCATTGCATCTTCGCTGACAGAGCAAGAACATGTCTGTTCCTATAATTAAAAAACTTTTTGAGATAAAAAGTATGCCCTGTGTCAGTTTACTTGAAGAATACTCTGAGATGGCAAGATATTATATTTTAACTTTTTCATTTGCAAAAAAAATGTACCTGGTTGACTCAGCATTTTCATAATTTTATTTAACCAAAAAATGTAAAGCATAACTATATACTGTGATTAATATAGTTCTGAGACTATCATCCATAATCATGAATTTAAAATGGCTACATTCATTAAATCATCCTTACTGATTGGCTAATTAAAAAAAATAGTAATTATCCTGAACTTTAATTTAGAAAATAAATGAATACAAATTTCACTGACGTCTTTTCATAAATTATAACTGCTGCATAAAATTTTGACAATGGGTAAGATAATAAAATGTTTGAAAACACATATATGATCAACAAAATATCCTATACTATTTTGAACCCAGAGCGAATCTTTATTGACACTTTGCTTTGTTTATGTCTTCTCTCCCGGAGGAGAACATTAAACCTCCATACCTAAGTTGTGGTACAGAAGTACAGTTGTAGAATCTTGAATTGGCTAGATGCACTAATTGTGAGTGTGACTTAAATTATGTTATTTTTGTAAAAGTTTGTTATTTGTTACTAAACCAAAATCTCTGTGAAAGTTAAAATATATTATATTTATATTTTGTGTGTGTGATCCATTCAATTGAGGATTGAAGAAGAGTCTCTAATGTATACATTTTATAGAATTGTCTTGGATGAAACATATTCTAAAATAGATTTCATAGTAGAAAATAAATACTAGTAAGACACTCTCATTTCCTTCCTTCTATATGTCAACTTGCACAAAGTTGACTATTGTTTCTGGAAACAATAAATAATAATATTTACAAGTCTAACACATCCTCATGTAACCAAAGATAAAGGCACATATTCCTCTTAACATCTCCAGATAGCTATATTAGCAGACTCAAGCTATAGCAGAATGTGAATCCTGGACACACCTTATTCCATGAGGACATTCAGTACTTGCATCACTAATTTGCCAGCACTACTTAAGTATAAATGACAGCACAAGTAGGCCTCTAAGAAATTTTTAAAACAAATAAATTAGAGTCTAAAGTTTCAGACACAGTAGATATATCACACTCTGTGGAGAAACCCAAAATAGAGAAGAACCAGTGACAGAGATCAGAGTGTAGAAAATCTGGGCAGGGTAAATTATAGACCCTGGCACTATCACTGAAATTTTTTCCTCCAACGGAGATACATTTTCTTAGCTATTTATCTTGCCGCATACATACTCCTTTCCTACCACTCCCTCTCCAATTTTTTTTTTTTAAAGAAGACCACATAAGGTTAAAATCACCTGCCTATTTTTCCTGATTTCTGTCTTTCTCTTCGTTTTCCCAGGAAATAGGGGAAATGGGGAAGCGGCATCCCATTTTCCTGGAAAGTAGATGATTCTTTCAGATTATTGCATTGACAACAGAAAGTAACTCAAATGCTATTTCTGCTTTCTAAGCAGTATTTGCAAAATGAAATGGATGATGTAAAGCGGCATATTTTCAGACTCTCTCTTTAATGTGTTCAGGATCCCCAAGGATTCTGACTCATCTAAATCCATTAAGTTTTCTTTGATTAAGGAGATCCAGAGCCACACTTATTAAAAAGCCTCTACCATTATCCTTACCAAGTACTTTCATTCCTTTGCCATCAGTTTAGGGACCAGGAGTCTCTTGTTCCGAAAGACTATTTTATAGACACCAAACTTTTCTCTCGTTTTATACAGTTATCCCTTTAAAGTGTCTTCAACACATATAGTTAGTCTTTTGATTCCAATATTAAATAATGTTTACAATCCTTGTGTAGAGATACGTAATTACAATGTCTCACAGGAATATTGAACAGAGAGTTCCCTAACTGAATGCCTATCACATGAATTTACTTCCCACCAATATGCATAGTAGTCTAGTAATCATGGTAATCAGTGGACACAGTCCTCCATTTCCCCCTCCTAACAGGAAGTCCAGTTCAGGATGTTGGTACTCTCTAGAATTCTCTTTTCTCTTTTTCCTACTGTTTTCCCTCATTCCATCATATTATCCTCTTTTATAAAGGAAGCAAGATCATTTCTGACCTCATCTTCAAGTGTAAATTCGCTAATACTAAGACAAATCTTTTCATCTTGTTCAGGGGAATGTGAAATATAGAGAACGTTAATATTTTGCCAAATCATACGTATTATAAATCTCTTAGTTACTAGAAAATTATCAGATTACATTGCTTAAATACAACTTTAAAGTTACAAGTAATGAAACTAAAATTAAATAATATAGAGCTAATGAGAATAAAGATTGAAATGAATTATATTGCACAAATAGTAAATAAAGGCCAGTTGCATTGGACAAAATATAATTCAAAGAAAAAGTTATTGATGGGAACTCAGAGAGACAAATAACGTTAATAAAAAGAAACAGGAATGATACAAAATATTCACTATACATTTATTAGACCACAAACGAAATCTCAATAATCT
>NW_016107678.1:735737-737754 GCF_001604975.1 Cebus imitator | reverse complement strand
AAACCACTATCATAGAGTCCATGTTCACTGCCCACAATTCAGTGGGATTAGAATTCTAAACAAAAAGTTTGCTAAAATATAACATTCAAAAGCTAGAAAGTCAATTTTAAATAATTCATAAGCTAAAATGTAAATCAGGAAGATACCACAAAATACATAAGGTTGAAATAAACTAAAAGTTCAATATATCAAAATTCTTGAGTATAACAAAATTATTTAAGAACAACACCTGAATAGACCAATAACAAGGGCTGAAGTAGAGGCAGCAATCAATATCCTACCAACCAAAAAAAGTTCAGGTCCGTATGTGTTCACAGCCAAATTTTACCAGATGTACAAAGAGGAGCTGGTTCCATTCCTTCTCAAACTGTATCAAACAATACAAAAGGAGGGAATCCTCCCTGACTCATTTTATGAGACCAGCATCATCCTGATACCAAAACCAGACAGAGACAAGTGAAAAAGAAAACTTCAGGCCAATATCCATGATGAACATCGATGCAAAAATCTTCAATAAAATACTGGCAAACAGACTGCAACAGCACATCAAGAAGCTTATCCACCATGACCAAGTAGGCTTCATCCCAGGGAGGCAAGGCTGGTTCAACATATGCAAATCCATAAATGTAATCCATCACATAAATGGAACCAAAGACAAAACCACATGATTCTATCAACAGATGCAGAGAAGGCCTTTGACAAAATTCAACAGCCCTTCATGCTAAAAACTCTCAATAACCTAGGTATTGATGGAACATACCATAAAATGATAAAACCTATATATGACAAACCTACAGCCAATATCATACTGAACAGGCAAAAGCTGGAAGAATTCCCTTTGAAATCAGGCACTAGGCAAGGATGCCCTCTGTCACCACTCCTATTCAACTTAGTATTGGAAGTTCTATCCAGAGTAATCAGGCAAGAAAAAGAAATAAAGAGTATTCAATTAGGAAAGGAGAATGTCAAACTGTCTCTATTTGCAGATGACATGATTGTGTATCTAGAAGACCCCATTGTCTCAGCCCAAAATCTTCTCAAACTGATAAGCAACTTCAGCAAAGTCTCAGGATACAAAAGTAATGTGCAGAAATCACAAGCATTCCTATACAGCAATAACAGACAAACAGAGAGCCAAATCAAGAGAGAACTCCCATTCACAACTACTACAAAGAAAATAAAATACCTAGGAATACAACTAACAGAGGATGTAAAGGACGTCTTCAAGGAGAACTACAAACCACTACACAACGAAATAAGAGAGGACACAAACAGATGGAAAAACATTCCATGCTCATGGTTAGGTAGAATCAATATTGTGAAAATGGCCATACTGCCCAAAGTCATCTACAGATTCAACGCTATCACCATCAAGCTACCAATGACCTTCTTCACAGACTAGAAAAAACACTTTAAACTTCATATGGAATCACAAAAGACCCTGCATAGCCAAGACAATCCTAAGAAAAAAGAACAAAGCTAGAGGCATTACACTGCCGGACTTCAAACTATACGACAAGGGTACAGTAATCAAAACAGCATGGTACTGGTACCAAAACAGAGACATAGACCAATGGAACAGAACAGAAACCCCAGAAGAAATACCACACATCTACAACCATCTGATCTTTGACAAACCCGGCAGAAACAAACAATAGGGAAAGGACTCCATGTTTAATAAATAGTGTTGGGAAAACTGGCTAGCCATGTGCAGAAAGCAGAAACTGGACCTCTACCCAACACCTTCCACTAAAATTAACCCCAGATGGATCAAAGATTTAAACATAAAACCTAACACGATAAAAACACTAGAAGAAAATGTAGGCAAAATCATCCAAGACATAGGCATAGGCAAGGACTTCATGACTAAAACACCAAAAGCAATGGCAATAAAACCAAGATAGACAAATGGGATCAAATTAAACTCCAGAGCTTCTGTACAGCAAAAGAAACCATCATTAGAGTGAACCAGCAACCAACAGAATGGGAAAAAATTTTTGCAATCTACCCATCTGAC
>NW_016107678.1:703296-735621 GCF_001604975.1 Cebus imitator | reverse complement strand
AGGATATGAACAGACACTTTAAAAAAGAAGACATCTATGAGGCTAACAAACATATGAACAAATGCTCATCATCACTGGTCATTAGAGAAATGCAAATAAAAACCATACTGAGATATCATTTCATGTCAGTTAGAATGGCGATCATTAAAACATCTGGAGACAACAGATGCTGGAGAGGATGTGGAGAAATAGGAACACGTTTACACTGTTGGTGGGAGTGTAAATTAGTTCAACCATTGTGGAAGACAGTGTGGCGATTTCTCAAGGATCTAGAAATAGAAATTCCATTTGATCCAGCAATCCCTTACTGGACATATACCCAAAGAACTATAAGTTGTTCTACCAAAAAGACACATGCACACGTATGTTCATTGCAGCCCTGTATACAATAGCAAAGACCTGGAACCAACCCAAATGCCCATCAATGCTAGAGTGAACAAAGAAAATGTGATACATATACACCATGGAATACTACACAGCCATAAAAACTATGAGTTCGTGTCCTTTGTAGGGACTTGGATGAATCTGGAAACCATCATTCTCAGCAAACTGACACAAGAACAAAAAGCCAAACACCTTATGTTCTCACTCATAGGTGGGTGTTGAACAACAGGAACACACGGACTCAGGGAAAGGAACATCACACACTGGGGGCAGTTGCGGGGTGGTAGGGGAGAGACAGTGGGGGGTGGGGAAGGTGGGGAGGGATAACATGAGGAGAAATGCCAGATACAGTATACACCTAAACTAAAATAAATAAATTTCTAAAAAAATTTAACCAGCACTCGGGGTCATCCTTTCACTGATTCAGTCATTAAATCAGGCTAGACTTGTGAAAAAAAAATTTGAATGTTAAAAGGCATTTAAAGAACAAAATTTTCAATTCCAGTGATTAGACTTAAAATCAGCAATAAAATATAACATATAATCACAATAAGGATATAATTATAAAGAAGAACAGTGATTAAAATAAGCTTATATTTTAAAACAAAATAAGGTTAATTTAAAAATGGGATGGAGAATTCTATAACTGCAAAAACTCCTGGCAAATATAATTAAGTAGAGTCAACGTATCTGACTTTGTAGGATCTACATTGTAAAGGAAGTAAAATAAAATCTCTAATAAATAAGCCCTTGGTTTAACTGTACTTTGTATTCAAACCACAGCCTTTGGCCTTGGCAGGGCATGGGGTGAGACAGAAGAGGGGGTTAACTGCCTCTGTTTCTAACCAATTCTATGTGAAGTTCACTGGATATTATTTTACAACCTACTGTATTAATAGATGCTTGCTTTTTTATTTCTTTCTACAAGTATTTCAGAAGGCACTCTGACTTAGCGGAGATATGAACTCCCTGTTGCTACTGCCCTTAGAGTTTCATACATCACTTGGTTTCCAACACCTGCCCATGGAAAACAAGCTGATATTAACCACAGTGTTAAAAAATTTTTACTCTACTCTAGTCAAGAGACTAAATATATGTGCTAAAGACTAAATATATGCACTTTAAAGGAATAACTGTATAAAACAAAAGTTTGGTGTCTATTCTACTTTTATTACTTCTTTAAAAAGTCAAATTTGGCATTAGCTATCCTTGAGTAATTTTTTTCTATAATTTATTCTATAATTACTAAATAAACATTCTATAGTTACTAAATGACACAAAAGGTTCAGATGTAGTGAGGTTCAGGACAAGGTGGGGAGGTGTGTCTTACTCAGGGGTAATTATAATACACATGCAGACACTGGTTTATCTGGGCTAAGCCCAGAGTCACTGCCTCCTTCCCTAAAATGTGTCTCCAGGAACTTTCCACAAACTCAAGGACTATGGTCTATCTCATCAATTAAGAGTCAAATTAGTATTTGGCCTTTCTAAGGTCTATTAGGCAATTCTCTTAGAACACTCTTACAAAAAGTCATTTTTGTTCTAGTTATCATCAGTTTATATTTCCATTAAGTCTTAGGAAGACCTTATGCTCATAACATTCCAGAAAATATTTTATACCTCCTAGAAAAGATTTGTTCTTTTATGGTTATTGAAGGACCTCTTAGCAAAGAAAATAAAGTAGATGACTAAGTACAAAACATTCATTAAAGTGTACTTGAAACATGTTTTGTATGGAAAAAATGATTTGACTACAGAGAATGATTGGTATGTCAAGAATTTCATTTCAGGCAACAATTTTGTTATTAGAACAAACTTCAGTCGTCTACACATTGGTTTTGTTCAGAAGATGTAATGCAAGATAAATAGAAAACAGAACTTTGATTGCTGTTATCTGCCATGCAGTTCTTCCTCTGTAAGCACAGATAATAACAGTGCTAATATTTTTTTTCATTTCCTTGGGCACCAAATCTCCTTCTCACTGCACACGATGCCCTTTACACAGTAGCCACTGCTCCAGCAGCTAAGGAGACCTGAACAAACAATCACGCCATTTGTTTTGGGGAGGACAAAATATATTCTTATCTTTAAACTCAGTTTCTTGCATGTCTTGCAAGGAAACACTGCAGCATAAAGTGTTTCTTTAGTCCAGCATACCTCAAGTATAAAGTTATTTAAAATAGAGGCATTTTATCCTGCAGCCAATTCCCTAGATAGGTAATTCCTTAGGAGAAAATGGAAGGAAGAATATTGGGAGTAGCTAAGTTCACATATGTGCAGCAGTACACTGCTATCCCTACATGAAGAACCAGAGCTTGATTTCATGTGATGTTCCTGCAGAAGCATCCAGATAAATGTAACTTCTGCATACAGATTACTGTTTTACAGGCATGTATATGCATTCTATCAACAACTCTGGAATTTTCACAGGTGGAGTATTTCTTGTTTTCATTACATAATTGCCAAGCATCATTTTAAAATACATCCTAGCATTTGAAATACAGAATTTCCATGACAGAAGAGACAAGTCATCATGGTTAAATGATTTAAAAAAAAAAAAAAAAAGTGTCCCAATTCAAAAGTGAGAAAACCTGAATATTAATTATAACTTTCTTAGGGTCTCCCAAACTACAAAGAAGAGATAGCCACTGCTATGAATGAACAAAACCTTCAAGAAATATGGGATTCTCTGAAAAGACCTAATCTATGCTTGATTGGTGTACCAGAAAGTGATGGGGAGAAAGAATCCAAGCTGGAAAACACTCTTCAGGATATTGCCCAGGAGAGCTTCCCCTAGCAAGGCAGGCCAACATTCAAATACAGGAAATACAGAGAACACCACAATGATATTCCTCTGAAGAACAACCCCAAAGTACATAATCATCAGATTCACCAGAGTTGAAATGAAGGAAAAAATACTAAGGGCAGCCAGGGAGAAAGGTCAGGTCACCCACAAAGGGAAGCACATCAGACTCACAAGGGAACTCTCGGCAGAAACCCTACAAGCCAGAAGAGGGTGGCGGGGGGGCAATACTCAACATCCTTAAAGAAAAGAACTTCCACTCAGAATTTCATATCCAGCCAAACTAAGCTTCATAAGTAATGGAGAAATAAAACCCTTTATGGACAAGCAATTGCTGAGTCACTACCAAACATGCCCTACAAGACTCCTGAAGGAGGCACTAAACACAGAAAGGAAAAACCAGTACCAGCCACTGTAAAAAAGAACCAAATGGTAATGACCAACGATGCAATGAGGAAACTACGCCAATCAAAGGGCAAAACAACTAATCAGTAATAAAATGGCAGGATCCAATTCACACATAACAATATTAACATTAAATATAAACAGACTAAATGCCCCAATCAAAAGACATAGACTGGCAAATTGGATAAAAAGCCAAGAACCATCAGTGTGCTATATTCAGGAGACCCATGTCACATGCAAAGACACATATAGACTCAAGAGACAGGAGAAGATTAACCAAGCAAATGGAGAGCAAAAAAAGCAGGAGTGGCAATCCTAGTCTCAGATAAAATGGACTTTAAACCAACAAAAATCAAAAGAGACAAAGAAGGGCATTACATAATGGTAAAAGAATCAATACAACAAGAAGAGCTAAGTCTTCTAAGTTTATATGCACCCAATACAGGAACACCCAGATACATATAGCAAGTCCTTAATGACCTACAAAGAGATTTAGACTCCATACAATAATAGTGGGAGACTTAACACTCCACTGTCAATATCTGACAGACCAATGAGACAGAAAATCAACAAGGAAATCTAGGACATGAACACAGATCTGGACCAATCGAACTTAACAGACATTTACAGAACCCTCAACCCCAAATCCACAGAATATACATTCTTCTCAGCACCACGTCACACTTAATTTTCCTAAATTGGACCACATAATTGGAAGTAAATCACTCCTCAGCAAATGAAAAAGAACAGAAATTATAACAGTCCCTCAAACCACAGTGCAATCAAATTAGAACTCAACAGTAAGAAACTAACTCAAAACGTCACAACTTCATGGAAAATGAACAACTGGCTCCTGAATTTTGACTGGATAAACAATGAATGTGAAGATGGCATAATAATTATATATACTCTTAAAAACTATTAAGAACCTCAAAGGGCTGAGTTTTTTAATTTTTTTGATTGACAGATGAAATTGTATGAATTTATTATGTCCAATAGGATGTTTTGAAGTATATATACATTGTGGAGTAAATAATTCTTGGTAATTAGCAAATGTATTACTTCATATAGCTATTATTTTTGTAGTGGGAAAACTTACATTCTCTTTACATTTTTTAAGAATGAAATGTCTTCAACTATAATACCGTACCTCCTAATAGAGCCCTTAGCCTTCTTTCTCCTAATTAACTACCTTATAACAAACTTCTCTCCATCTTCTCCTGCCTGATAACCACCCCAGCCTCTAGTAACTTCCATTCGATTCACTATTTTCAAGTAATGTCCAATTTTTTATGAAGCTGCTATTTCAGCTCACATATCAAAAAAGTATACAAACACCTTTTTTTCTGAAACAACCATCCCGTTTTGCCAACTGACAGAGCACACTCTATTCAAATTGCCTCTTTTGCCTCACAAAATATTAAAGAGTAGTGTATATAAAGTCAGAAATAAATACAATTAATGTATTATGGCTCCACTATGAGCACTCTTAAGTGAAACTATTTATATGTTTTTTAAAATATTTAACTGTGAATGGATGACTGTAAAGAAAACAACTATTACAGGCAGAGTTTAGTACTAGTGGCTTTGATTCTAGGCCAAGATTTCCTCAGTTTTATTTACCATTGCTTCTGCACCATCAGTGAAAATGTCAACACAGTGAAAAAAGCAAATAACTTACTATTATTATCAAAGCAATGTTTGACCTCATTGTCTGCATGGGAAGCACTAGTCTTGTTTAAACTTCCCTTGATTATCTAGCAAATATATGAATAACTGTCATCAGTGGAAAATGCTATTGGAACCAAAAGTTTCTTTTTCTAAACAACCCTTCTCCACACTCAATAGCTTTCTTAAAAAGTAGTTAGGTTTATACAGAATTGTTAAAACTTTGATCTAGAATTTTAAGCTTGAAAATAGTTTCTTAGAAGTTTTATTTTATTAACATGCAAAATTAATTATTATGAGGCTTCTTTGACAAAAATAATAAAAAGCTGTGAGCAGCATATCAGGGTTTTTCTGTGTATAAGATTTGCTAGGTGAGAAACATGCAACTGATACCTATGAAGGTATTAGTTGCTTCAAGGAATCTGCTGCATGTTTTCCACCTAGCAAATCTTATATAGAGAAGAGTTCTGATATGCTCACAGCTTGTAAATCAATGAATTCAGTATTATCTGAGAAACATACAAAGGTAGACCAAAAATGTAACCAGTATCTCAGGGGCAACATGTAGAGAAAGCAGATGGAGAAGCATTTTTCTTCTTCCTTTGAGTTTATTTTCTTCTTTGCAGAGAACATCTCAGAGCATTCCTGAAACTGCTGATTGTTTTTAATTTTCTTCTCTTTATCAACTTCTTAACACCTCTGGAGACCCAAATCTAAATACACTTTTTTATCCTTATTTTCTCTATTTTTTCAAATATGGATTTTTATTTGCCTACTTCTTCAGAAACTGACATGTAAAGAATAATAACTGAAGAAACATGCTAAATGAAATTTAATATAGAAAAGTAGCAATGGAGAGTTTTCATCTATTTTATGAATTTCTAGGAATTAGAGACAGGAGGTGTCAGATAACCCAACTCCTTTATTTCCCTTTAAAAGTTTCAAAAAATAAAGAGAAGTAAAGAACTGATACAAGATAGACAGATGCACAAGATATAAAATAAATACCTTATGTCAAGTGTTTACAAGCATTTATAAAGTTTATACTTATATAATTAAATAAAATAACTCTTATTTTTTAGATATCATGTATTGAACCCAAACACTCGTCTAATTCCAAATCCTCTTTTCTCTACTTTGTTTCACTCACTGGTTCACTTTGAAGAATTTTCTACCCAAAGTCTTATGGTTTCCTTGGTAATATAATTGACACAGTAAACATAACATATTTGTGTTACGGAATGAAACACAGTTCCTTGCATACTGATTAAGGATTCATTTATTATTTCTAGTCAAAACAGAATGAAAAAAGATTTGGGCTCTCAGACCCTACACCATCTGCACTCCTAATGACAACAGAAATCATGTTGGCACATTCAGAAGGACAAACTCTTCAGAAATGTGGTTTATTTTAACAGGCAGCAAAGTGATTAAATAAATCATTTAAAAGTATATGTGCTCTCGCAGAAACACTTTTTTCTAACACTATTTATAAAGGCATAAATCACTGGATAGTAAATACAAGTGCAATGTATAGTCAATGTGTTGTTTCTTTACGTTAACTTAAAAGAATTAAGCATAAACTCCAAGAAAGTTTTCAGTTGAATAGACTAATTTGATAAGAGATTATATTTCTCTTAGTTATATGCTTAGTAAAACTTACTAGGGGATAATTTTTTCTAGCATTTTCTACATCGTCACTGATCTTTAGTGGCCACTCTATTTTTTTTTTTTTTTTTTTTCTCCAGTCTTAGCAAACAAAAGGAAACAATTCAAATACACCAGGTGTTATCACCTAATACCTTTCCCTTGACCCTTTGGAATTCAAATGATGCCTCAGAGAATCCTTTGGTCATTTACTGAAATATTCAAATCCATAGAATAAGTGGAAGAATTTTTCTTTTGATTCTACTGGTCCATTTACCTCAAACATTAACCACTGCAGAAGTTCCACACTGAGAAGGATCACTAACAGTTAAAAAGTATCCTTCACTTGAGGCACTGGATATTGCTTAGCCTCTTATTGATTAATGTATTTAATCACCACATGTCTATTTTTGCTTTACATTTTAAAAAATCATTACAATTTGTCAGGCATGTAGGCTACCTGCCTCTCTAATAAGGATTTTTAACATCATAACAGTTCTTAGGTATGAAATAAGATCACTTCAGAAATATTTAAAATAGAGAAGCCTCCTAAAGAAGAACCTCTAGAAATGAGACTTGGCATAGGTATTTTCAAAATTTCCCCTTATAATACTGATGCACATCTCTAGTTTAGAAACAGTATGTTCATTCTTCAGCATAACACCAAATGCTTTATTGTGTCTTGTATTTTAATTAACAACTATTTGTGAATATTACTAAAAGAATCTAGAATTATTAATTTGAATAGTGCACTTAGTTCTTTAAGCAGATGTTCTATCCCATTATGCTTTCTAGACTGCATTTCAACATTTATTTTGG
Source organism: Cebus imitator (assembly GCF_001604975.1). NCBI lineage: Eukaryota > Metazoa > Chordata > Mammalia > Primates > Cebidae > Cebus > Cebus imitator. The sequence continues at coordinate 727,895 of NW_016107678.1, read as the reverse complement.
ATACCTTTTATAGTCAATGGTTACTACACATGAGACAATATAATGTATAAGAGCAGGAAATAAATTTGGTTTTGTTTTTAATTTTTGTGGTTACACAGTCAGGGTATATATTTATGAAGTACATGGGATATTTTGATATCTCTATCTCCATGAGTTTAATCATTTTAATTTTAGATCCCAGCAGTGAGAGCAACATGTGAAGTGTCTTTCTGTCCCTGGCTTATTTCACTTAAATTAATGACCTTCCATTCCATCCATGATGTTACAAATGACAGGATCTCAATATTTTTTACAGCTGAACAGTACTCCATTGCATATTAATACCATATTTGCTTTATTCATTCATCTGTTGATGGACACTTAGGCTGCTTCCAAATCTTGACTATTGTAAACAGTGCTGCAACAAAAGTGCAGATATCTCTTGGATATACTGATTTCCTTTCTTTGGGGGTTTATAGCAGTGGAATTGCACCTATTATTTAAGTTTTTTGCTTGTTTTTTTGTCTCACTCTGTCACCCAGGCTGGAATGCAGTGGTGCCATCTCGGCTCACTGCAACCTCTGTCTCCTGGGTTCAAGCAATTCTTCCACTTCAGCCTCCCTAGTAGTTGGGATTACAGGTATGTTCTATCATGCCTGGCTAATTTTTTTTTTTTTTTAATTTTATTTTTAGTAGAGACAGGGTTTTGCTATGTTGGCCAAGCTGATCTTGAACTCCTGACCTCAGGTGATCCACACGCCCTGGCCTTCCAAAGTGCTGGGATTACAGATGTAAGCCACCAAGCCAGGCCTCTTTTTTAGTTTTTTAGGAACTTCCAAAGTGTTCTCCATAGTGGTTGTACTGATTTACATTCTCCCCAACAGTATACAGGGTTCCCTTTTCTTCATATCCTCATCAGCCACTGTTATTGCCTGATTTTTAATAAAAAGTCATTTTTACTAGGATGAAATGATACCTCCTTGTAGTTTTGATTTGCCTTTTTCTGATGATCAACGATGTTGAACACCTTTTCATATGCCTATTTGCCATTTGTATGTCTTCTTTTGAGAAATATCTATTCAGATCTTTTATCCACTTTAAAATCTGATTATTTTTCCTATTGTTTGTGCTCCTTATACAGGCTATTATTAATCTCTTGTCAGATGGATAGTTTGTAAATATTTTCTACCATTTCGTTGTTTCATGTTGTTTCTTCACATTGTTGATATTTTTTCTTTGCTGTACAGAAGCTTTTTAACCTCATGTGATTCAATTTTTCCATTTTTGCTTTGGTTGCCTATACTTATTGAGTATTTCTCAAGAAATCTTTGCCATTTAAATGACACAGAGATTTTCTCCAACGTTTTCTTGTGGTAGTTTCACATTCCGAGCTCTTAGATTCAGGTCTTTAATCCACTATGATTTGATTTTTGTAAATGGTGAGAGATAGGTGACTACTTTCATTCCTCTGCATATGAACACTCAGTTTTCCCAGCACCATATATTGAAGAGACTGTCCTTTCCCCAATATATGTTTTTGGCACCTCTGTCAAAAATGCATTGGCTGTAGATGTATGGATTTGTTTTTGGATTCTCCGTTCTGTTTTGTTGTTCTATGCATGTATGCCAGTACCATGCTGTTTTGGTTACAGTAGCTCTGTGGTATAATTTGAAGTCGGATAATGTGATTCCTCCAGTTTTGTTCTTTTTTGCTCAGGACAGCTTTGGCTATTCTGGATCTTTTGTGATGCCATATAAATTTTAGAATTGTTCTTTCTACATTTTTGAAGAATGTCACTGGTATTTTGATAGGGATTGCATTGAATCTGTAGATTGCTTTGGGTACTGTGGACATTTTAACAATATTGATTCTTCTAATCTATGAACAGGAAATATCTCTTCATTTTTTTCTATCTTCTTTAAACTCTTTCACCAGTGTTTTATAGTTTTCATTTTAGAGATCTTTCTCTTCTTTGGCTAAGTTAATTCTAGGTACTTAATTTTATTTCTGGCTATTGTAAACGGAAATATTTTCTTTATTTCTTTTCAGATTGTTAACTGTTGACATATAGAAATGCTACTGATTTTTGTATGTTGATTTTGTATCTTGCACCTTTTACTGATCAGTTGTAATAATTTTTCAGTGGAGTCTTTAGGTTTTTTCAAATATAAGATTATATCATCTGTAAGCAAGGATAATTTGACTCCTACTTTTCCAGTGTGGATTCCCTTTATTTCCTTCTCGTCTGATTGCTCTAGCTAAGACTTCTAGTACTATGTTGCATAACAGTTGTAAAAGTGGGCATCCTCATCACGTGCCAGATCTTAGAGAACAGGCTTTCATTTGTTCCCCATTCAGTAGGATAGTAGTTGTGGGTCTGTTATACATGGCTGTGTTATGACCAGATGTGTTCCTTCTACACCCACCTTTTTTTTTTTTTTTTGAGAGCTTTTTATCATGACAGAATGTTGAATTTTGTCAAATTATTTTCATCAACCATTAAAATAATCATGTGGTTTTTGTCCTTCATTCTCTTGATGTGACTATACTGAACCATTCTTATATCTCTGGGATAAATCACACTTGGTCATGGTGAATGAACTTTTTAATGTGTTCTTGAATTGGACTTGCTAGTATTTTGTTAAGGATTTCTGCATCCATGTTCATCAGATATATTGGCACATATTTTATATGTGTTTATTTGGGTTTGTTTTTTTTTTTATATCAGGGTAATACTGGTCTCATGGAATGAGTTTGGAATAGGTTTGATATTTGTTCTTTAAATATTTAATAAAATTCAACAGTGAAGCAATTGGCTGTTAATATTTTATTTGCTAAGAGACTTAATTATGGCTTGGATCTCACTACTAGTTATTTGTTTGTAGGTTGCATGTGTCTAGGAATGTATGTTTCTTCTAGGTTTTTTCATGTATTGGCATATAGTTGCACTTAGTAACCTCTAATGATCCCTTGAATTTCTGCTACATTGGTGTCTTCTTCTTCATCTCTGATCTTATTTGTTTAGGTCTTCTCTGCATTTTTCTTAATCTGCCTATTGGGTTGTCAATTTTATCTTTTTTCTTTTTCAAAAAAACAAATTATTTCATTGATCTTTTGTATTTTTTATCAGTTCAATTTCATTAATTTCTGCCCTGGGCTTTATTATTTATTTTATTCTACTCACTTTATTATTTATTTTCTTCTGCTCTTCCTTTTCTACTTCTTTAACATGTGTCATTACATTATTAATTCACAGATTTTCTTCAGTTTTTGAAGTAGGCACTTATAAACTTTCCTCTCACTACCCCTTTTGTTGTATCCCATAGGTTTTGGTATGTTATGTTTCTATTATTTACTTCAAAAATCTTTTCAATTTTTTTTTACTGCTGTATTTTCATTGACCCAATGGTCAGTCAGGAGCTTATTGTTTAGTTTTCATGTTTGCCTAGTTTCCGAAATTTCTCTTCTTACTGATTTCTAGTTTTATTCCATTGTAGTCAGAAAAGATACTTGGTATTATTTTAATGATTCTGAATGTTTTAGGACTTGCTTTGTGTCCTAGCATATAGTCTGTCCTTGAGAATAATCCATGTGCTGAGAAGTAGAATTTTTATTCAGCAGCCATTGGATGAAATGTTCTTTAAATAGCTATTAGATCCATTGGGTCTATAGGGTAGACTAGGTTTCATGTTTCTTTGTTGATTTCCTGTTTAGATGATCTGTCTAATGCTGAAAGTGGTGTGTTGAGGTGTCCAGATATTGTTGTATATATCTGTGTCTCTCTGTTTAGCTCTAATATTTGCTTGATATATATGAGTGCTACAGTGTTTGATGTACCTATATTTATAATCAATCATTATATCCTCTTGCTAAATTGAACCTTGTATCATTATATAGTGTTCTTCTTTTCTTCCTTTTCTTGTCTTATATATAATTTTTGTCTTGAAATCTATGTCTGCTATAAGAATAGCTACTCCTGCTCCCCCAGCCTTTTCTTTTGGTTTCCATTGGAATGGGGCATCTTTTTCCTTATTTTCAGTCTATGTGTTTCTTTATATGGGAAGTGTGCTTCTTATAGTCAACAGATCATTGGGTCTTGTTTTTTATCTTCAGCCACTCTCTATTTTGATGGGATAGTTTAGTTCATTTACATTAAATATTACTATTGATAAGAACTTACTGCTGTCATTTTGTTTTTTGTTTTTTCGTTTTTCTGGTTGTTTTGTAGTCTTCTATCTTTTCTTCCTTCTTGTCTTTCTTTTAGTGAAGGCAATTTTCACCAGTGACATGATTTAATTTCTTACTTCTTATTTTTTGTGCATCTGTTCTATGTTTTTACATTTGAGATTACTATGAGGCTTGCAAATACCATATTATAAGTAATATTTTATACTGATGACAACACTGATTGCATAAACAAAAAGAAATAAAAATTTATTATATCTTACTGTACTCCTCACTTCTCTCCTCAACCAAAAGAAGCTGTCACTTTTGAAGCTGTAAGCTGTGCTGCCTGTGTTTGGGGGAGGGGGTAATAAAAGCACTCCCTTGACTGCCCCTCTGGTGTCTCACTAAGTCATGTGTCCCCCAATTCCAATGGCTCCCAGCCCAGCACAGCACTAGGACTTGTACAGGAGTGGCAGACTTTGTGGTCTAGATAATCTTTCATGTTTATTTAGAGCCCCAGAGCACTGTAGCCTCCATGTTGAAGCTTGCTGGAAGTGAAGTTCCAACTTCAGTTGGAACTGGCATGGGTGATTCCCCTCTAGAGAACTGCCTAAAGAGAGCAGTTAGGGCTGGCCTAAATGCTCTCTCTGTGGGTAATGGCTGATTTCTGCCCAGTGTTGGCAGCACTGTGTTTCAACACAAAGTCCCACAATTGCTGCACTCTCCCTGCCCCAAGTGCCCAGATTCTCTATCCAGGCCATGCAACTGCTACTAGGAATGATAGAGAAGAAGTGGCATTGGTGATTTAAGACTGTCTTTTCTACTCTCTCCAGTGTCTCTTTCAGAGATGTAAAGTGAAAACCAGATACTGTGATCACTTGCCTGAATTTTGGTTATTATGTAGGTGCTTTCTGTATGTAGATAGCTGTCAAATTTGGTGTTACTGTGGGATAAGCAGATGCTTCCATTCAGCCATCTTGCTTTACCTCCTCAGAAATGAGTTTGTCTTCCTAATTTCTGGATCCATATTTCTTAGACCAATGTAAACTCATAGAAGAAGTTCAATAAATGTCAATGAATGAATCATAAGTTTTCATATAACAGGCCATCCACCTTTTGGTAAGGGTACACTTTAATTCTACAAGAAAATGTACTATTTCTTTTTTTTTTTTTTTTTTTTGTTTTTTTTTTTTTTTTTTTTTTTGAGACAGAGTTTCGCTCTTGTGTGCCCAGGCTGGAGTGCAATGGCGCGATCTCGGCTCACCGCAACCTCCGCCTCCTGGGTTCAGGCAATTCTCCTGCCTCAGCCTCCTGAGTAGCTGGGATTACAGGCATGCGCCACCATGCCCAGCTGATTTTTTGTAGAAAATGTACTATTTCTAAAACATATTCTATGCTTCATGATTTGCACAATGGCTGGTGACTTGCATAAATGACATCCACTTGTAACTATTCAAATTATCATTGAAATATAGGTTATCAGACTTGCCCTAGTTGTATAGCAAATCCAGTTTATGTAAATTATAGGAAACACAAGATTCAGTCACTCATTAAGTCTTTCAATTTAAATACCCACTCATGTTTATGAAGTTTAAACCAACCCATTCTTGTAATTATGGATGCTCTCTTGAAGCAATAGCATGAAGTTTTTCCAAATGACCTTAGGAACGTCCAAGGAAATTGCTTGGAATTTTTGTTGTTTTGTTTGAGACACAGTGTCTTACTCTGTCACCCAGGCTGAGTGCAATGGCATGATCATGGCTCACTGCAACTTCAAACTCTTGGGCCCAAATGATCCTCCCACTTCAGCTTCCTGGGTAGCTAGGACTACAGGTGCACATCACAATGCTGGCCAAGTCTTAGAATTTTCATCAACCAACATCCTCCATCAGAGAGTATTAAAATGGCCAAGATGTTTTCTCATCTGTATGGGTATGTGGTTATATTTAAATATACTCTTCTGGATTCTAAGAATCAAATCAACCATTTATGTTTATAATGTCAGTACTTATAAAATCAATAAGTAATATTTATTTTGCAGGTCAGTGAGGATAGTCCTGCTTTTACAGTATACATTTAGTATGTATTTTCATCTTAATAATTAAGATTTTCTTTGCATGTTGGAAAGTTACAGATTTCTTTTTCTTTTAGCATAATGAGATTCCTTACTTAACATTTTTTCATATCTACATCATGATAAAACAGTGTACAAGTTGGAAGATATAAGTATAGATATATTCTTAAAACATATAGGTGAGCATGATAGTTCACACCTGTACTCCCAGCACTTTGGAGGCCAATACAAGTGTATCACTTGAGGTTAGGAGTTCAAGACCAGTCTGAACAACATGGTGAAACCCCATCTCTACTAAAAACAAAAAATAATAAATAATAAATTAGCTGAAATGGTGGCACATGCCTGTAATCCCAGCTACCTGGGAGGTTGAGGCACAAGAATCACTTGAACCTGGGAGGCAGATGTTGCACTGAGCTGAGACCATGCCACTGCACTTCAGCCTGGGTGAAAGAGTGAGACTCTTTCTCAAAAAACAACAACAAAAACAGAGCAAGGCAATATGATGTGTGAGAGCTATCAATTTAGCCAATTAAACAGAATGAGTTGTTTGCAAAAATGTGGTTCAGAGGCTATAACATGTCTAACACATGGTATTCTTTGGTTAAGATACGAGACATCAACAAATAATATCCTACTTAGATTTCTAGGAAGAACATCAATAAAGTTAGTAGAGGAGAGGCTTATAGCATGAAGAAATGTATAATGGTCACAAAATTCACTTTTAACAAAAGAGTGATGTAAAATAGTTGAATTCAGATTAGATTAGCATTTGAAGGTTTTATGAAAAGCAGGCTATAAAAGAATTTTGGATTTTGGAGAGTGTAACTCAGCTGGCCAAAAATCATTAAGCTTTTTGTTACTTTGTTATGTTTTGTTTTTTGCCCTCCCCGCCCCACACAGATTCTAAGGCTTCTTTAGCACATGGGTCTCATAAACTAAAAGGCCAAGCTAGAAAAATGCTGTTAAGAATTAAATTAATTAGACTACTACCATTACATGTTATAAACAAGATGAATATGTTTAAATAAGATTAAAACAAATTATAAGACATGTAATGAGTTTATGATGATTTTCCAGTTTCTGGGTAAACATTCTTAAAACAGAACTTTCTATTTTATGCACAAATGTGAGTACAGTTTAACACAGCTAGGCTATCCCAAATTTGGAGGATTTCTCTTATGTTTGATTAATGAAGAAGGCAATTTCTACTTCCAGGCATGGCAGAATAACAGGAACTGAATGTATTGTCTCACTCTAACCAGTAAACTGGTAAAATACATGAGACAATTTTCAGACATTGGACTACAGTCAACATATCATTGTGACAGAGGATTTTGGATTCAGGATCCCTCACTTCAGGAGTGAGGAAAGAGACACAATAGTTACAAGATGAAATAACTATTTAAAATACATTTTCCTAAAATTTTCTGCGTTACTATGCTAGGTGTAAAGCTAGTGTTTGATATTTGTGCTTTATGTTCCCTGTTAATTAAAAGCCAACGTAAACTTGCAGCAAATGCGTAACTCCAAAACTTCAGATATTCTTAAGATAGTGGGAAAGACAGTGCATATTATAAGAATATATGTTGATGAACTGATAAACTTTCCTCAGGGGATTCACATTTTAATAATTATAAAAAACTAGTTATAAGCATCGAAATACCTTAAGTGTAATAAGCACTATAATAAAACAATGTACAGTTTTATGAAAGTCAAGAATAGGCAGAAAAAAAGCTATATCCTCTGAACTTACGGATTTTGATATTGTAGATGGAGACTGAAATATGAATGGGAAATTCCTTAACAGAGAAAAATTTTTTATTTGGTACACTTCTAGTAAAGAAATGTCTAGCAAATGAGTATTATTTGTTGAATAAGTAAATAGATGTTATGAATAAAATAGGTAAAATAACGTGGAAAGAAATAAGTATTATTTCACTAATAATACCTAAGGGCACATTATGTCTGAAAGGCTTAATTAACATACATAATTAAGTAATATTAATGTATGTTGATTAAGCAATATTAAGAATTAATACTATCTTTTAAAGGAATTCACTGACTACTAGAATAGTTTCTTTTAGGACAGCCAACATAGTTCACAAGTAGGAAAACAGTAGCCCACAAAAATAAAATTTTCACACTATCTGCTAAAATTAGGCCATAGCAGAAAAGTCTCACACTCTTTTATTTGAAAAATTATTTCAGAAGCAATGTTTCCCTAAGATAAATCTTAGGTTAGTATCCATGACAACTTATTTTCATCCAAATAAAAATGGAACTATCACCTTCAGAAAATTCATATGACATTCATTATCATGATGGAAAGGGGTATAATAGCAACAGTGCTAGAGTAGACATTGGGATAACTGGGATTTGGTGTAACCTATACATTAATAATTAACATGGCTTTGAACAAACCCAGGCCTCATTTTTTCATCTATAACATGAGAACAACTATACAATCTCCATGGCTGGGACCTTGGTAAACATAGAATAGATCATTTTCTCTTGATGCTTCCAATGTGCATTTTCAAGCTTTTTAAATGTGTTATTGTGTGCACTTAAAAATGCCTGTAAATGTGTGTTTATTTGTGCATAGTATATCATACTTCTTGTCTCAGAAACAAGAACATAACCAGCTTAGGTAGGAATTTCTTTAACAGGCACACATTTCCCTTTAATAAGTAAACTACACTTTAGGGTATTTAACACAGGTTTTGCGTACCTAGGCCAATAAATACATTAGCTCTATCTTGCTGTTGATGTTAGTTTTACTTTTGTTTTCTAGTTCTTTCTAGTTAACAGACTAATAAGTCAGTGAAAGGATAAATAAAACCAAGACCAATCATCTGAAAGAACAGTTTCCAGAATTTTGTCCATATGTCTTAAATTTACAATTGCACTTTTTTTTTTTCTCCTAAGGCCTATTAGAAGTCCAAAAAATACATAATAGGTATGTATTTCAATGGAAATATTTTAGGTTTGATGTTGGTAGAAAGAAGTAGTCTTAGTATCCAAATGTAATTGCTTTGACCAAGGGCAGATTAAATTTTCTTAGTACATAACTTTCTTTTTTTTTTTTTTGAGACGGAGTTTTGCTCTTGTTGCCCAGGCTAGGGTGCAATGGCGCGATCTCGGCTCACCGCAACCTCCGCCTCCTGGGTTCAGGTAATTCTCCTGCCTCAGCCTCCTGAGTAGCTGGGATTACAGGCATGCGCCACCATGCCCAGCTAATTTTCTGTATTTTTAGTAGAGACGGGGTTTCACCATGTTGACCAGGATGGCCTCGATCTCTTGACCTCGTGATCCACCTGCCTCAGCCTCCCAAAGTGCTGGGATTACAGGCGTGAGCCACCGTGCCCAGCAACTTTCTCTTATTTAAAAAAAAAATTGTAATCACATTAAAACAGTCTTTTTGGAAATGGTTAAATAGTATAGAAATAGACAAAGCAAAATAAAAGCCTCTCCATTACCACTACTGCTACCACTTCCTTTACAGAGGTAAGCCACTGCCAGAGATTCAGTATGCTTGCCGTCAGGCCTCTCTATGTGTACAGATTTATTTTATACACAAATTTGATATGTAAATTAAAATCACTGTATCTATGCTATGCCTCCTACGTAATTATTATAACATACATACCTTTCTGTGTTGGTACGTTTAGGTTGCTCTCATTGTTTCTAACAGATACAAGAATGTGACTATGTCCGTATTTCTGTATTCTCAATATAATCTCACATTTTCAAACTTATTTATTAATCTTATAGATAATAACAATCTCACTTTTTTATTCTCAAATACGAAATACCACAATTCAGCACCTTTTATGTTTCTTTAATGTTTATGTTGATGTTTATTACACATTCGCATTCTTTGTGAATGACTGATGACATTCTTGCCACATTTTTTAATTGAGCTACTTATCCTTTTACAGCCTCTATATATTCTGCATAGAAATCTTTTTCAGTTAAACGTGTTACACAGGTTTTGTTCTAGTCTGCTACTTGTCTTTTAACTTTGTATGTAAAATCCTTATTGAGTTACTATGAACTTGTATGTCATCTGATCTAGTATTATTTTCTGTGCCTGCCAAATTATGTCTTACTGAAAAAAGGATTTATCATTTTATTTTTTAGACCACTTTTTAAAAATTTTGTTTCGGTTTGTTTTTTGTATGTTTTACACTTGGTCTTAATTCCCCTGGAATTATGTTTTGTCAGGGCATGAGGCAGTGTGTCTAACCTGTTTTTTCCTCCAGATGAATAACCCATTTTTCTAACTTAATTTATATCCTCTGACCCACCTTACAAGCCTACTTTAAAATTCTATCTATATCACGAACTAAATTCTTATGTAAAAATATCTCTTTATGAATGCTATTTAAAGCAACATTTTTCTACTTATCTTTTAATGGCTCAATATAATTTTTTAAATTACTATATAGCTTTTAGGTATCATTAAATATATGGTAGTGTAGGTCACAGCACACTGGTTTTTTGTTTTTTTGTTTTTTTTTTCAAAATATTAGCATCATTTTGCAATTTTTCCTTATAGAGTGATTTTAAATTTTGTCAAATTTTATAAATTATCCTCTTTGGATTCAGTAGAAATGACACTGAATTCATAGAATTAACATTAACAGTAAGGCTCTTTAAATGACTAATTGATTTGTATAAATCACTCAGAAATGTTTTCTTAATAAAGGAACATTTCTTATATTTATTCCTATGTATTTTATTGATTTTCTTGCAATATAAAAGATATTATTTTCTTTTATTCCTGTATAAATTCTGATGTATTTTTAAGCAGAAAAAGTTCTAATTATTTTGGATTTTTTTTTGGCTACCTTAATGACTATCTTATGAGTTATAATTTTTTAATTGATATACTTTGATTTTATAAATAAACAGTAATGGTACCTTCAAATATTTACAAGTTATTTTTCTATTTCTCTTGTTAATCTCCAGTGAAATACTGAATGGTAGCAATGATGACGAGCAATCTTGTCTTACTGTACTTCATTGAGAATATAATTAATTTTTTACCATCACATATGTTCCTTAGTGTAGTGTTGTTTTGTTTTTACCTGCATGCTAAACTAGAGACTTTGCTTGTGCCCCTTGCTTACTGAAGTTTAAATTTTTTTTAATTATAAGTAAGCTTGAATGTTGTCTAAAGCCCTTCATATTAAACCTTTTTGCAATCCTGGATCAAACTCTATTTGTCATAATGTTAACTTTTTTTTTGTTTTTTGGACTGAGTTTCACTCTTGTTACTCAGGCTTCAGTGCAATGGCATGATCTCAGCTCATCGCAACCTCCACCTCCTGGATTCAAGCAATTCTCCTGTCTCAGCCTCCCGAGTAGCTGTAAACACAGGTGTGCACCACCATGCCCAGCTAATTTTTGTATTTTTAGCAGAGACAGGGTTTCACCATGTTGACCAGGATGGTCTTGATCTCTTGACCTTGTGATCCACCCGCCTCGGCCTCCCAAAGTGCCAGGATTACAGGCCTCAGCCACTGTGCCTGGCTGTGTCATAATGTTATCTATCAATTTCTTTGCCAGCACACTAATTTGCATCATCCTTGGAATAAACTAGCCTTGAACTGGGATGGTACTACAAGGACCTAAGGCCTTAATCTAACCTGTTTGAAGGCCAAAAAAAATTGTGTTCATGTCTCTTATTCTCTAAACTTTAATTCTATTAATTAAAACATGTTTGTGATGAAAAATTATCATTTTCCTGTTGAAATACAAAAATAAGTATAATGAGACAGCGAATTACCTAAAACAATCATATACTATGCTTTTGTCTAATATATCAAATGTAAGTGCACAGTTTTGGTAATCTAATTTTCAACTAACTCAAATATTAAGGAGGTTTTTGCTAAAAGATTTTTACTTTTTCATAAGGGGCAAATAAAACAATGTAATATTTTTTTTCTTTCCTCTTTTTCTATGTTTCGTTAAGATTTATTTAACCCTTTCCTATAGGTTCTAACCCTTACCACACACTAATAGTCCTAAGAGGAAGAATTAAAGAAATTCTATACTAGCAGCTCATCATCATTAGTTGGCCTCATTGTAAGCTGCAAGTCCCTATCCTCGGTTATTCCTCTCTCCTTTCAGTAGGTGAAGGGCTGCCCTAAAATAAATACCCTCTAGTTTGGTTCCCAATGCTTTCATTCCCTTATTGTAATTTATCCATTTCATCATTGGCCACATAGTTACTGAGCAACTATTAGTTATCCGGTACTGTCCTCAGTGCTGGGGACAGAGCAGGGACTAAGGCAAATTTCTTATCTTTATGGCATTTGCATTACAGTGGGAGAAACAAGTGGGGGTAGACTGACAATAAGAAAGCATATAAATGATAAAGACTGAAACATGCTTAAAGAAAATAAAAAGAAATGATTTGAAAGACTGAGGAAGGCCCATCTGAAGAGGTAACATTCGAAATGAGATCTGAATGGTAAGAAGGAGCTGTCCACAATAAAATTCTTAGGAAAGATGATTACTAGTAGAGGTGACAGTATCAGCTGTAGACCCAGGAAGGAATGAGGTTGACAGATTCAAGGAATAGAAATAAGGCAAAGCCTCAAGAACCAAATTTACTTCCTACTGAGTTCTGCCTATCCCCTTCTAAAGGACACTTTACAAATCATAACTTATTACAAAGCACTGGAACACTCATCATAATTAAATACAGCCTTCTTTCTGTTTTGTTGTTATATTTTCATCATTATCTTAGCGTATTCCTCATGATGCTAATTAGGGTCTGGTTTTTAGATCTTTGTCTCCAGCACTGTACTGTGAAATCCTTAATCCTTAACTGAAGAGTCTGTCTTATTCAGTTGTGCCTTAGGCTCTGATTGCCTAACAAAGTATTTTAAACATAATATTACATACCAGAGAAACACTTACATGATCTATTATTTTCTAATATATGAATGACAAATAATGGTATAAAAATGTTGTGGAGGAAAAGCAGGTAGTGTCAGAAAATATAAATGAGCCAAATGCAAAGATTATAGGATACATAAAACTTCTCTAAAAATTTATATATTACAAAATCTCCATCCTTTAGTTAAATATATTTGGATTTCAGTAACTGTGACAGGTGATCAAGAGTAACCGAAAATATCACATTTGGGAAAGTGTTTGCTCATTTGAGTGCAGTAAACATTTTTTAAGACATTGCTAAATTTATAAGGTACATTTTGGTACAGAACATATTTTGGGGACTCATTGAAGAAAAATTCTTAGAATGTCAAGGGAAAATTCTAAAGGCGAATAAAATGTTTGAAAATATGTTTGAAAAAGAAATGTGGTTTAGGAAAAAAAATTAAAGGATTATCTGGAAAACAGACAGAAATCCCTACATTTTATCAAGAAAGTAGTAGTGGAATTTGCCCCTTTTGTTAGTTTTGTTGGCTAGTTTTTATTGGCTGACTTCTGGTAACATGTCTCAGATTGTAATTGACCTTTGTTTATGTGTATGCAGAATGAATTTTAGTACTGTTTGAATAAATAACATGCATTTTGTTTTAACCAACAATTATTCAGTAAAGTTGTATCTCTCCAAGTGATTCTCGGAATTGTCATGACCCTTTCCTCCACCTTTCATATTTTTTTTTATATTGCTACTTGTGGCCAATAGACTGAAACTATGCTTATTTTGAAATCAGATAACAAGAGACGTCTTACTTCAACTAAACCATGTAAAACATAGTAAATACTTTGTGTAAAGTAACATGTCTTTAAAAAGCAAGTTTGTTTAAGCATGCCAGACTGGTGGAAAAAACTTCGATTTATATCAGAAGAACTAGATTTAACTTCCGAATCAGTAAAGAATAACATTACATGATCTTACAAACATCCTATAAGTTATCTTTAACCCACAATAAAGTAAAATATACTTTACATTTTTCCCTTTTATTTTATAATATAAATGATGTCATTAATAACGAACTAAAATTGCTATTTGTACTACATTAAGATTTATTTAACCCTTTAGGTTCTGACCCTTAGCACACATTAATAGTCCTAAAAGCAAGAATTAAAGAAATTCTACACTAGCAGCTCATCATCATTAGTTAGGCAACTAATGAAGATTGAATGTTTACAATAAGTAAAGTACTGTGAAAACAGTTTCACATACATAAAAATACATAATACATAGTTCCTTTTTTATCTCTAAGATTTACAACTGAGGATACTAAGGCTTAAAGTATGGTATTAACATGCCCAAGGTCATGGAGGACTGAGCCAAAATTTCAGTGTAGAGTGTTCAATTAAAGAATATTCCCTTAAATGCTGAAATGTGATTATCCTGGATTTTCACTGGCTTTATACTCTTTTATCTAATCTCCCATGTAACATATTACACATATTTGCAGAAGAGTTTATATGATTTGAGAGTATTACAAGTGGCCACAAAACAGAATGCTTCTCTGTGTGTGGCTAACTGATCTATTCAGAAATAAAAAATGTAACATCCTCTTTTCACCTGAGTTTACTGGTCTTGATTATAGGAACAGATGGCATGCCTGGGACTATGCAATAGCACATAAACATTCTGGAAGGGAGTAAATGGGAACATATGACCAAAAGCAATATTGCCACAGCTTTAGAACCAACTCTACATTTTTCCTCTCTTTCAGCAATTTATTTGCTATGTAATTAATTACATTATGCATATTTACGGACAGATTTGGCATATTTTGACCATAATCATCATCAAAAAAGAATGCATGTTTAGATCAACTGAATTATTAATACATCAAACTATTACTAATATTACCATTACTAATAAAATTGCATTAAGAATTTCATACACATGGCAAATGTGTTTCAACAATATTACTGTGTTTGCTACTTAAAAAAATTTGAAACAGCTCTTTTAATTATGACTAAGTCAATTATCTCCCAATTATTTGATAAATTTAATGTAATTACAATCAAGTTCTAAGGGCATTCTTTTTCTTGTAACAATTTGATAGATCAATATTCAGGTTCATCTAAAGAATAAAGAAGTAGGGGATTTCCCTACTACATACAAAAAATATTAAAACAATAGTAATAAAAAGTATGATACTAGTATTTGAATAGATTTATTAGAAAGAGAATAAAAAATCTAGAAATAGATACTTAGATATATGGAAAATTCATTTTAACGATGGCTAAAGTTGACCTCAGTGGGAATAGAATGAATTATTCACTAAAATCTGCTGGGACAAACTGTTATAATGGATGGATCAATACAGAATGCTGGTTCCTGTTGCCCCACATCCTTGTCAGCATTTGATGTTATCAGTGTTTGGGGTTTTAGCCCTCCTAATAGGTGTGTAGTAATATCGTATTGTCAGTTTAATTTACAATTCCCTAATAACATGTTTTTGTATGTCTATTTTGTATTTTATTTTGTGAGATTCAAATATTTGCCCAGTTTTAATCGGTTCATTTGCCTTCCCATTATTCAGTTTTAAGAGCTGTTTGTATATCTAGGATACCAGTTTTTATCAGATATGTGTTTTTAGAAATATTTTCTCCAGCTTGTGACTTATCTTTCTATTCTCTTGATACTGCCTCTCATGGAAGAAAAATTTTTAATTTTAATAAAGTCTAAATTATTGAATTTTTTATTTTATGGATTGTGCTTTAAGTATTATATCTGTAAAGTCATAGCCAAATCCAAAGCCATCAAGATTTTCTCCAAGCCATCAAGCTATCTTTGTTCTAGGCCTTTTATAGTTGTACATTAACTCTGAATTTAAATCTTATTTTCTTTCAATATTTCAATTTGGTATTTCACTATAATCTAGCCTATACTCATTCTGATAAAAATCTGCAGTCTTTTGCATTGTTGCTTCTCTATATGTAATTTGTCATTTTTTCCTGTTATCACTTTGACAATTTTTCTTAATCTTTTGCTTTCAGTAGTTTGATTGTATGTTTAGATGTGGTTTCTTAGTATGCATTCAGCTTGAGGGTAGCTGAGCTTCTTAAATTTATACAGCTATGTCTTTCACTAGCTTTACGAAATGTGAGCATATTATTATTTCAAATATTTTTTCTTATCTATTGTCTCTTATTAAATTCAGGGGCTCTAACTACACACATTTAAAATTTCATTAATTGTTCCATAAGGATCTGTTTTATTTTAATCATTGATTTTTTTTTTTCTGGCATTGGTTAATTATGTACATCTTCTAAAAGCTATTCATATTTTTGTCATCTCTAATCTCCTATTAAGTGCATCTACACACTTATTTCAGATACAGTATTTTTCCGTTCTATAATTTTCACATTTCTTATCTAAAGTTTCCATTAATCTTCTAGATTTTATACATCTCATTCATTAGAAGCAATTTTCCTTTATACCCATTAGCAATACAATATAATACCAGCATTAGTAATCATTGTCAGCTAATTCCAATATTTTACTCCTCTTAGGATCAGTTTCCATTAATTGCCTTTTCTGTTGAGTGTGGCTAACAATTTCTTATTTATTTTTATATGGCAAATTAGGTAGACTATATCCTGACTTGTGAATTATACATTGTAGACACTTTGGATTTGTTATGTTTCCCCAAAAGGAAAAAATTTTGCAAAGAGTTATCTTATCTTAACTCAAGGTCAAACTGCAAATGGCCTTTCAAGTGGTTAGCGGTGGCTGAAATGTCACTTTTGTTCTTTCAGCTTAAACTGGGCTGCTTGGAATCTATTTGGTACATGTGCAGCTCCAGTATTACATAGAAACTTGAGCAGAGATCATAAAAGAATTTTGGTTTTCTCTCTTTACTTCTCTTCTTTCTAGAATTTCTGTTATCACTTTTCAATTGCCATGACTGCCCTGAATTCCATTCTCTAACACTACAAGTCTGTCATAATGAAGGTTTTTCTTAAATGCCTGTATTAGCCAACTGCCATAGCATATACTAAAACATATTTTATTCTTAAAGGGATAAAACCTCACACAGTACAGCTTTTTGTGTGTGTCCAAGAAAGGACTCCAACCAGATCTTCCTGCTTTCAGTCACTCTCCAGTGCTCTCAGATACTTATTTTATATTAATTTCATGTCTAGAGTTTATGGTTGTTAGTTGTCCCAATAGGAGCTATTCCACCATTGCAAAAACTGAAAACTTTGAAGCAATGTTTTCGATAGCAAAAAACTGCATATAACCCAAATGTCCACCAGCAGTAGCATGGTTATATAAATTGTGTTATAATCATAAAAAGGAGTGTTAGCACTAAAAATTAATGAGTTATAGCTATATCCCACAGCGTAGGTGAATGTTATATAATATTTGGTGTTAAACATATTATGCCACTTCAGAAACACTATATGATAATATTGATGACTAAAGAGAACACTTGTTTAAAATTGAACATTCTAACACTGCCATCAGTCCAAAGCAGGGATCAACAAACTTTTTATAAGGAGCTATATCACTAGTATTTTCGGCTTTGCAGGCTACAGTGTCTTTGTCTCAACTGTTTACCTCTATCAACAAAATATGAAATCAGCCATAGACAATACACTAATAAATGATTGTACTGGACATGGCTATGTTCCAATAAAGTTTTATCTACAAAAACAGGCAGGGGGTTGGATTTAGTTGTTGGTCATAGTTGCCAATCCTTGTTCTGGATGATTTCCAAGAGAACCTCTGAGCTACTACTAGAAAATCTTTCTAGACTCAGAGACTCAGGCTTCTCAGAATCAGGGCTTCTCCAAGATCACAATATCATTTTAAAAAGAGCACTGGAGGCAATTTTATAGCAACAATTAATTGTTGCAGCCCAGAATTTATACACACTACTTCTGTTCAAGAGTCTACTGCTCAAAATTGGCCCTATGTTCCCAACCAAACATGCGAAAGCTGAGAAAGAGAAAACATCTATGAACATTAGAACTGTCTGACTTAATGCTGAGGGGAAAAGAAGTCCAACATGATTATACACAGCATAAGCAGTATATTCTAGTGTAAAATCCTGCAAAAAATTTGATAAAATTGGTAGTTATGTAAAGATATGATAACAAAAGGTCAAAAAAGCAAGTAAGTCATCAACTCAAAATTAAGCATGCTAATTTGCTGTAGACAGCAGTAATCGACTAATATAATGATAATGGAGGAGCACATGGGCAGATTTAAACTTCTGGTGTTATTTTAATTCTTAGAATAAGCAATGTGTTTTAAAAGGTTTATTATTAGGAAAGAAAAAATTTCCATTATAAAAATTATACAGTCAGAGATGATATATTACTTCTCCCACAAAATAAACCTTTAGGACAAGTTATGTCTTTATATTACATTCTTTTATTGCACATTACCTGTCCTGACCATAATTTTAAAAGGTTTTACATAATTATATTTCTTGAATAACCATTGCTTCAATTACATGGAAAGCTCCACAAGAAAATGGTTGTGTCTGTCTTTTTCTTCTCTTTCCAATGCCCATGATGATTTCTGGATCATTATAGGTATTTTTAAAATATTTGAATAAGTGAACTTGAAAGCATGGAAAATAAAATGAAAAAAAAATTGCTTAAATATCTCTACTTAAAACAACTCAATATAAAATACAGGTTATTTAATTTTAGTTTTTTGCTGTCGTTTTGTTTGTATTACATAGTTATGATCACATATTTTCATTTTTTTTTACTTAACATAACAACATAAGTCATTTCCAAATTAATACAAGCACTAATATCATAATTTTAAAGGACTTTATTTCTGAATATTCCATTCAGAAATGTTTTTATAGTCAGCTTACCCATTTCCCTAGTAAATAGTGGAGATTTAGTTTTGTCACTATTATTGTTTTTCTCTTGTTAACATGATTTAAAAATATAAGAATAAACATTTTTGAGAGGTTTTATGAATATGAAGTTATCTTAGGTGATATATTCATAATATAAATTCTGGTGAAATTTTATAATTTTATATATTTTTAATGATTATTGAAAAGTCGATATTTACCTTTGACTTTATTTTTTTAAATGTTCAATTGTTATCTGATAACTAAATTAATGGCCTGCTAAATAAAAGGATTTAGCTATTTTTTCTTATTATTTAGTATTAGATGATATATTTTTTCCAATAGTGGACACTATAAATGCTATAGAAAAATAAACTGTTGGGACCTGAGTATCTTTTGGACAGAAAGCTATGCCAGGTAAGAAAGAATCTTGATTCTTCTGGAGGGTAGTTTTGAAAAGCACAGCAGAGTTTCCGCTAACCAAGCAATTACTTTGAGGACAAATGGAGAGTATACGGGCAATAAAGAGTTGTTTCCAAGAATACTTATGCAAGATAAAATTATAAAGATAACTGCAAGCTATATGAGTTGCATTTACTCTTCTCCTAGTTAGGAAGAAGCACTCAAAATCCAGGTGTTAAGGACTCAGTAATATGTAATATGTGCATCTAGAAATATCTCCATGAACTCCAAACCTCTTACTTTAGCCTAGTCCTGCTTATTTTCAGAAAAGATAACCAAATCAATTTTACTTAAATGCTAAATGAATGAAAAAAAACTTAAATAGTGTGTAAGAGTAGCTATAAAATGCTTGACAAAGTAGGTCGCTTTCTTTTTAAAGATGCAAAAATGATGACACAGGTTTTGGATGTTGGATATTCATTAGCTATTATTTTTGGAACTGACAGAGAAAGAATGAAGAAACAACTCGGAATTATTTTTCTGAGGCATACATGACCATATTGTACTTAAGTGGCCAAATATTTTTGGTTCAATTAATGCATGATTTTCATCTTCCTATGACACAGACATAAATTTAGGGAAAAATATTTAGAATGTTTTATTCACCTGAAACTAATTTTTAGATTTTTCAGAGGCCTCTGGAAAAAAAAATATTGTTTTACCTTATAAAAAATGAATGCAATAAATAATTAGTGTTCTTGGTAACTCCATATTAATTAATTAGCTCAGCACAATTAGAAGAGTTTTTTGGGAATAGTGGTTTCTCAAAAGAGAAACTTTGTCCTTTCTATGTTAATTTTGCACATTTAAAATAGTACTAATATGAATATTTTGGAGACAGTAATGTACATAAAGGCCCTAGAGACTTGTCAATGTGCTTACTTTCCATAATACCTTCTTACCCTCAGAGAAAATGTTGACTAATTTCTTATGAAATGGTGAGATACTGTACCTTAGTAGAGAATGTAACTTTCCTCCATTCTGATATTGTTGGTGACTGTAATAAATTAATCACAACCATTTCGTCTTAAAAAGAGAAAATTACATTAAAAATTTTGAAATAAGATTATGTTTTTAATTATGAGAGTTAGAATATGCTACTTCAGTTCACTCTAAGGGGACACACTAGAATAAAAACTAAATTTCCTTCTATAGGAACTTTAAAAGACAAGCTACATTTACTGTGGTTTGTGCTTATCTATCATTACAGAAAGACAAAGTATGTGTTTAATGAAGAAACAGAAAATAACATTCATTTGTGGATTTCACTAATGCCTATTATTCTCAAAGGCCATGAAGATATGGTCTAGGCTAGTTTTCAAAAAAAATAGGCAGTATATAATCAATTCTTCAGATTAAATCTTGCTTCCAAGGTTGACATTTAAAATGCTTAAAAACATTGTCCTTCTGGTTAAAGCTGTTGAATGACTCCTTGGTCTTGTCCTCCTTGGACTCATTTACCTCAATACAACACAATTGCTAAGAACCAACCCCCACAAGCCTAGTCTGAATTAAGCCCCAGTATGTACATCATTAGTGAGGACTGGCTGAAATGGGAGTAGAATGTGAAAAAGGAGATCTCACTGTCACACACCTCCGTAAAGATCCATATAAATGTCATCCATATGAATGACACCTCTCTCTCTTTTTAAGAGTGTTTATTCAGAATACTTTTTCATGAATGCTGAATCAGAAGGGTAGGTATTTCTATTTCTTGAAGATTCACAAGTTAGTGCTTAGAAAAGTTAAATCCCTTGTCTAAATTAAATATAATTATATATTATATAAATTATATATAACATTATATAATACATAATATGACATATAATAAATTATATAAATTATAATACATTATATGTATTTATATATTTGGTAGCATATCCACTATGTAAAACTTAGGTATCATAGATTTTAATATTATTTTCTTTATAACATTTTGCCTTCTAGTAAAATTTCAGTGTAGAAGAATTTTAGAATCATGCCTTTTCACCTTAAATCTTGAACAAACTGTCTTATCTAGCACAAATATATTTAAAGGCAGCTTTTTCTTCATTTAAGCATTTTCAATGTTTTAAGCAGATTTTTACAGTTTCCAAATGCAAAATTATAAAATAATTTATGTCTTTGTAAAAGTGACATTTCTTTTTTCAATTCAGAATCACTGATGAAAGTAGTTAATCACAGTCAAACAGCAAGTTCTAGAGGTCAGGAATAAAATCCTGTTAGAGATAATTGGTAAATCAACATTAACAACTGATTGCTTTACTGTTTTGTCAACCTTGTCAGTACACTGAATAGATTTTTAAAAAACGCTTTCTGTGTATTATGACTATCTAAAAGAAAGCTTGTATCTTCTTACGACCATATGAAGGAAAGTCTGAATTTTCTTAATCCTGTTTGAAATCACTTTTAATAAATTATGTGATACCAGTAGTTGAACATAAATATCTCATTGCAGTATATTCTAGCTAACTCTTTGGAATTCAAACAAGCTTTTCGTAGTAGATGAAAAATAATATTGGTAAGAGGCATGTTTATTAAAATTTTACTGATCTTGCAATAAATTGTGTCTCATGTAGGATGTTTGTCTTCTTAGTGAAGCACAAAGAAGAGAACAACCGACCAAATACAGTGAACACACTTGAAAAAGACCTTGCAATATCAGAAGCATGTGCTATAAACATATTCTGTCTTTCCCCAAAGAGACTTGCAGTCATTTACAAGAGCACTAATACATGAGGAAATAGAAAAATCCTGACATTTCTTGAACTATTTGGGTTCTACTGTTTTTATCCTAACACTTGGGAATCCAGAACACTTTAGACCACAGGTCCAAGTGGTACTTTACTGAAATTGGTAATAAAGTAACTAATTAATTAACTCTTTTCATGTGGCCCAGTGAATCTTTGAACCAAATGATTTGTCACCTTGATTCCCAAATTAACACAAGAATAAATACAATCAGAAACTGAGAGTGTATCCATAATAACTCTGTCCTCCGGTTTAAAGGATAATATGGATGTAAGAGCCAATAGGAAGATTCTGATCATCTTTCTTCCTCTCAAAAAAGTAAAACGTGTAAAATCTCACGCTTGGGTAAAATTAGTACCACTGATAAAAGCAAGAGATATAGCAATGTTAGCTGCAATCATATCATGGTTTCACATGTCTATTGTTTCGTGCAGAAGGTTGGTGGATCTTGAAGAATGAATAAATTATCATAAATTCAATAAGCTAGCGATCCCAGTTGCTGATGTTATTTCACAATATATTCATTATCACATTATATTCATGTGGTGTCTTCCTGGGCAAATCAACATTAACTCCTCGCAAGTTATATGCAAGTATTAATCTTGAATATGTTTTCTTCCTCTATCTTAAAAGTTACCAAAATAATCAGGATTCATTTACTTTAATAAGGTAATATTATATCTTTATTAACTTGCTTCTGTGGTTCTGTGTCACTCAAGACATTTTAATCTTCAATCTTCTCACTAAGGCTGTACACTACTCTGTTACCTTTATAATACCAGCTTCCTAAGACCTGATGAACACAAAACAGCAGGTCTGTCAGATGATTGGGAAAACACTATTGCTAGAGGATGGGAAATTAATCTTATAAAAAACAGGAGCAGGCTTCCTGAGTGAAAGTGGAGAAGTTAGAAGTCTAGAAATTTTGTAATATTCCTTTCAAAATGAAAGCTAGTTTGCTTCACCATGCACTCTATAGTACAAAGAATGAAAAATAACACATAGTACATTCTTCTGGATTTTTCAGGGAAAAAATATAATTGATTTGTGTGTGTTGCTCTGATTCATTTACAGAGTAGTTAAAAATGATACCAGTCTTGAGAGAAAAATAAAAAACAAAAGATAGCCTAATTGATTTGGGCTTTATGCCAACAGCCTCTCACTGAAACATTATGACCTAAGGAATCCAATATTGTTCAAAGTGTCTGTGGCATACCTGGATAACATACGGCATTGTGGTAAGCCCTCACTCAAAGGATCAAAGCAAAGTTTCTATGTTTTTAAGGAAAAGTCAGACCTCCAATGACAAGTAATTATTCTCCTTTAGAGAAATAATTATTGGCTTACTCCTGAGTCTTGGTAGAGATTGAATGCCTAATCATAAAACTCGGTAGCCAGGTAACCTGAACTGCCTATCATGTCTGGATGTTATCAGCTTGTATAAGCCAGAGAAATCAAGCATGTTCTTCAGATTTAAATCATGAAGTGAAAATGTAAACAGAATCTGAAAGCATATGTATGCTAGTTTAAGAAGTAACTAATGCTGCCACTGTATTTACCCCAGACATAATTCTACCCCTTCCTCAACTCACAACTACAGATGGAGTTGCATGCCGTAAATCAGAGCCAAAAGATTTCCTGAAGACCTTTCATAGTATGCTGGAAATAGGAAAGAAAAGTTGTAGCATTTCAGTCCCACTCATGAGTTGAATTATATAGCATCTATTCTTCCGGCAAAAGAGAAAATGGCTGGATAAAACAAAGATAAAAATCTACATAAGTAGGAGGTGGACAATTGTTTGGACAGAGAAGAACTTGGAAAAAATGGTATGGTGGGATTGGTTACTTGGATGCTTTAGAAAGAAGTACATAGATGGAACTTTTGAAATGGATTCAGAGTGTGAAGATACTATGCAATATGTAAAATGTGAATGTTCACTAAAATTAGTTGGGACTCTCAATTCTTTAGTGGTTCTTAGTTGGCCTCTTTTCCAAGCTACCTCACTGCTTGGCCAATGAACTCCATGTTCTTGCTGGCAGAGTCAGATGCTACGTGGCAACAAATACTTCCCTACTCCACAGCTTACTGGCTTTTGCCTCTGCTGAATATTTAAATTGCCAGCACCAGTGAAAGGGAACAAACCTTAATGTGTTAATCTCTGATGATCCAGCCAACTACACAATTTTGTATTAAAATACTGGGCTTCAGCCGGGCACGGTGGCTCACGCCTGTAATCCCAGCACTTTGGGAGGCTGAGGCACGTGGATCATGAGGTCAGGAGATCAAGACCATCCTGGTCAACATGGTGAAACCCCGTCTCTACTAAAACTACAAAAAATTAGCTGGGCATGGTGGTGCGTGCCTGTAATCCCAGCTACTCAGGAGGCT